>NW_025396433.1:0-5215 GCF_016433145.1 Gracilinanus agilis | reverse complement strand
AAAGAAAGAAAGAAAGAAAGAAAGAAAGAAAGAAAGAAAGAAAGAAAGAAAGAAAGAAAGAAAGAGAAAGAAGGAAAATCAAAGAAAGGAAGGTCATAGATCTAGGATCAGAAAGAACCTCGATACCCATTTAGTCCTATCCTCTCATTCTAGAGGTGAGAAAAAAGGGTGCCAGGAAGGCTAGGGCCCAACATCCCACAGATAGTGGGTGTCAGAGTTGGGTCTTAAACCCAGGACCTTGGACTCCTCACTGTGCCATGCTTTAGTACCAGGTCAAAGGAGGAAAATGGAGGTTTGAACTTGTTGAAGTGCATCCTGCTTTTCACTTTTTACTCTTAAGACTAACATTCTTAAAGGCAAAGCATTGATAGATCAACACCTTTATATAAGTTTGCTGGCAGGTACAGGTTACTTCCTGGTGTGTTCTGGTTTAAAATAGTGCTTTTTCTAATATAGGGCATTGTGTTGATACCCAACTCATTACCATTTTCCCTTAATAGACTTCTTCTGGGTTCTGTATTTGGGTTTGTGAAATCACCATTCACCTAGATCTGTGTGAGTATGTGTATGTGTTCACTCCTGTATAAACTTTTATCTTCAAGTCTTCTCTCTCCTGGGACCTCTCACTGATGGATTTATTAGAAAGAATTGTGTAACGGTAAAAGCACTGGAGTAAGAAGTCATCTAGTCAAAAACAAAACAGAAAAAGGCCATCTAGTTCTAAAAACTAAGTTATTTAGACTTGGTTTAAAGTCTTGGCTTCAATATTAACCTCTCTGGGGATGTAATCTAACTTTTCCAAATGCTGATCACTTTTCTTACCTACAAAATGGAGATAATAATGCCTATAATGGTATCGTGTGAAAAGGCCCAGACTTAGAGTGAGAGGACGTGGTTTTCCATCTTGGCTCTGTCACTTTCCTATTTATGTGACATTGGGCAATTCCCTTTATCTCTCTCAGCCTCAGTTTCCTCCTCTTTAAAATGAGGGGGTTGATTATTGATGGTCCCTGAGGTCTCTTCCAGATTAATGATTCAGTGAGTTAGTCTGTGTACGCTTAGGTGAGTCACATTACTTCTGGGTCTCAATATCTCCCATCTGGAAAATGAGGAAGCTAATAGCCTTTGAATTTGTTTTCCCCTGCACATGTCATGGCCAGCACTAAGAGAAGTACTTATTATTACCCATCTAGAGTCTAGAGCAGTGGTTCCCAAACTTTTTTGGCCCCCTTTCCAGAAAAAATATTTAGCCCCCTGGAAATTATTTTTTTTTCATTTTAATAGCAATTAATAGGAAAGATAAATGCACCTGTGGCCATCACTGCTCCCCCTGGATTGTTGCAGCACCCACGGGGGGCGGTAGCATCCACTTTGGGAATCACTGGTCTAGACTGTGCCTCCCAGGTGACTTACTATGATAATAACAGGTGACTTGGGCAGCTAGGTGGTACCGTGGATGGAGCACCAGACCTGAATTCAAGAGGACCTGAGTTCAGATCTTACCTCAGACTATTAACCACCAACTGTTAACTATTAACTTGTCCCTGGGTAAGTAACTTAACTCTTTTTGCCCTAGTTCCACATCTATAAAATGAGCTGGAGAAGGAAATGGCAAACCACTACAGTATTTTGGCCAAGAAAACCCCTAGATGGGGTCATAAAGAATTAGACATGACTAAAGCAACAACCAAAACAGATGACTTACCTCTCTAACCCATCTTTCAAGCTGCTACCACATATATCTTTATCATGAGTAGATACTTTCACATTGTTCCCTTACTAAAGCAAAGCAAAACAGAACAAAAATAAAAAACATCTTTTTTTCTGATTCCCTCCTTCCTACTGAGTAAAATCCAAATTCCTTAGCCTGGAACTGAAGATCTTCCATAATCTACCACAAAGCTACCTTTCCAGCCTAGTCACATACTGCCTGCATATACTCTACAGTCTAGCCAAATGAGATTGTTCTCTGTCCCTTGCACACATCTCATTCATTCCTGACTCCTTTGCTTGCACTGTTCCCTATAACTTGGATGCCCTTGTTCCCCAATTTTACCTATTGAATTCCAACCTAACCCTTAAAGCCAAATTAGATTCAATCTCCTCCCTGAAGCCTTTCCTGATGCCTCTAATTGTTACCAAACTTTTTTTTTCCTACTTGGATGTCATAGGACACTTTGTTTGCATCCCTATAATTCTTATAACCTGTATTTGTGTATTTTAGTTATATGAGCGTGACTCATATGCCTTTGATTACAAATATTATGTTAATTTTTGTATCTACCTCATGGTTGCACACAGAGCTTTGAACAGAGTAGGAATTTAACAAGTGTTTGTTGAATTATGAAAAGATACAGACAAGATTCACATAGTATGACTTGGGTTATACTCTCCTCCCAGGAAAAAGAAAGGTGCTTAAGGAAATTCATTTTTCTTCTCTCTTGGTAATCCCGGCACTTGTAATATAATAAATATACCAGTGACAGAGTCACTAAGATAATGATTGCACAAGAGTAGACTATTTTGTTTTAGAAAATATAATTATTTTTCATTAAATGTGTTATTTATGTTAACATGTAATGGGCTTATTATTTTAAATTAATAACTACATTTATTTTTAAATTATCAGCATTAATTTATAATATGGTAAATATCAATAGATTTAATCTGTAGAAACCAAGGATCTTTGGGGTCCTCAATAACTTTCAAGAGTATAAAGGGGTCCTGAGGTACAAAAGTTTGAAAACCACTGTTCTACAATATCATACCAAGGTAAGGAATTTACTTCAATGCATTGAATTGTCATTGGTGCCATTACTTTCACAGCTGGTACAAGATTGCAAAACACACACATATAAACGTGTGCGCGCGCACACACAGAGGTCTCTTTCAATGCGAATTCCTCTGAAGTGTTAGCATTATTTGAATTTATACTACATATTTCTATTGGGTTGAAACCAATCACTGTAAGTGATTCAAATAGTACAAATTAAGGAATCCATGTACTAACCAGGATCTAGCTGTACATATTGACCAATTAGCTCAATGGACTGTCCATAAAACCGCAGGTCATAACTTGGCTAATATGTGTTTTTAACCCATTTATTTTAACAATGTGAAAAGCCCAGTCAATCTCTCTCAATGGCTATGTATCTTATTGAAAAGGTCCTGTAGTATTCTATCAGTCAATGAAAGCAGCACAGTGTTTTCCTCAAACAGGAATGTCTGGATAAAAATAATTACAATAACTCATATTTGCATCATAATTGAGTTTCTTTGTTTGGTAAGCTCATTTCTTCAGAGCATCCTTCTTCTTTTGAAACTTTGCTAAAGAATATCCTCAGGAAAACCAGCATATATCTCATTGTCTCAGGTTCCTTTCTTCCTTTTGGATTCTACTTTTCTTCAAAATTTTAAACCAGACTTTTAAATGTAACTTCTAGCATGCAATTCATCTTTATGTATTTGACCCTGCCCAGCTTTAAACACCTAAGTTATTATCATACATATGATATTTCTGTAGATCTGTGAGCCTGAGAGGCACTGCAATATGATGGGAAGAGCAGGACCCTAACTACCAACTCTGCTTGCTCATGGTAAAAAGTTTTTCAGGACAAATCCAGCCAAGTAATAACAATAATAGAAATAATAACCACACTTTCAAGGCACTTACTATGTACCAGCTATTGTGCTAAGCACTTTAAAATTATTTCCCTTGATTAGAGAATGTATTTGGAGGTGAAAAGGCTTCAGGCTTTGGAACAAAAGGTTCTGTGGTGGGGAGAAACCCTAAGGCCATATTGGCTAACTGGAGGGAGCTGCTCCCTTCCCTCTCCCCACCATACCTGAGGACATTTTTCACTTCACCTGCCCCTCTGCCCAGCAGCCCAGTGGGAGTGCTTCCTCCCTCCCCTGGAGTAAGGGGACAGCTCACATGCAGCCTGATGGTCACAGTTTGGGGACTCAGTCTCTAAAACGTCGACCATCACTGCCCTAAAGGATATCAGAAAGCTATCACTGAGCAGTAGGAGAGAATAGGGAAGTCTAGAGAAAATTTTACATATTAGTTATCTGTATAACTCTTTCAATTAATTTCTCTTTTTTTCTCCTTAGTAATATTTCACCCTATTACATGTAAAGTCAAATAATTATTCTTACTAAGTATTAAATCTAGTTTGTATTTTGTTTGCTTTATTCTGGGATTTTTGTTGTTTTTTTTTTTTTTTATGATCAAGGAATAATTACATAAATTGAAATCTTTGTTCCCTGGGCAAGTAACATAAAAGGCACCCTCAGATGAGTAGTGGAGGGGCATAGGGATACTGCTTCATGGGGAGGACACTGGCATGAGACCACTGGAAATGACTTCCTCAGATTTCGGAGAAGGAACTGGGCGCAAGACAGAGTTCACCCAAAAGCACTAGGGATCTGCAAATGTCAACAGTGCCTCCCAAATTCAACTCCCTGGGAAAAAGTCCTGATTGCTTCACCCTAGTTATGCCACAGGGAAAGTATACTAATCTGGAAGTAAAGAGATCAGAGTTCATACTTTTTTGGTATTGTCTGTGTCTTGCCCAATGACTAGCATAAGGATAAGTAGATAGGTGGCACATAGCTCTTGGTTGAGATTGACAAAATGATCTCAACGTGTTTTATCAATCCATCACATCTACCTGCCCATCTTCCCTCTAAATCTCAGTGGAGATTATCTGTTCCCTTTCCACAAAGGGGCCCATACCTCAATCTGAACAGAATGACCAAAAAAAGACAAACAGGGAAACCTCACTGGAAGAATTTCTCAATAACCTGTCTTGGAAGTGGGAGGCATGTCACTGGTACTGACTTGAAAGCTGACCTCTTAGCAGTCACAGTGGTGGCAGCAGCCTCAGCTGTTGCAATGGGGCTCCCCCACACTCCCAGTCATGGAGAAAACATCTGCAAAGCAGCGATTGTCTTGGAATGGGCCATGGGAAAGTCAAAAGAAGCTGCAACACTTGACAAAGATCCCAGAATCCCACTTAAGAGCTTTGCCAGAGAACATGGACCCAAAAGATCTTGGATTTGTTGCTTTTCCCCCTCCCCACCCTTGGCTAGTCCTTTAATTGAATAGTCACAAGACCCCAGTTCTCCAAGGGCATTTCCAGTGGTAGAAGATGTGTGTGTGTGTGTGTGTGTGTGTGTGTGTGTGTGTGTGTGTGTGTGTGTGTGTGTGTGT
>NW_025396432.1:1031-11763 GCF_016433145.1 Gracilinanus agilis | reverse complement strand
AGCCAAGGGAGAAACCTGCACAAGAGTTTGGAGATGAGCTCAGATGGGAGAAATGTGGGAGTTTATATTTGGAGCATGTGGAGGATATGCCAATCAGAGTTGTAATGTTGGACTTGGATTGAGAGAGAACTGAGTTCAAATCTTGACCCCAAATACTTACTAGCTGTGTGATTCTGGCCAAGTTATTTAACCTCAAATTTCTTTGTCTACAAAAATGGGGAAAATAATAGCACCTGCTTCACAATTATTATGAAGATTAAATAAGATAATATATAAAGCACTTTGGAAACCTCAAAGGGCTATATAAATGCAGCTATTGTTATTGTCATAATTATTAATTAACAGAAGAACATAGATATATTTTCATAGTGGGACAGAGACACTATAAAAATTTCTTAAATAGAGAATGATATAGGGTAGATATCAGTATCTCAAATGCCAAAAGTTGTGTGGAAAGTAACCCTATTTTGAGATATGCAAGTATGCTAAAAAGAACAGCTTAATACAAGACTGGCAAAGTAGGTGAAAGTCTGGTAGTTCAGGGTCACAAATGTTAAGAGGAGTTTATGCTATTATTGTTATTTCTTCTTTTATCTATTCATTACTATACACAATATTATTAAATCTCAATCCGTATCATTATAATTTGTCATTCCCTCTATTAATTCCCATTTTTTATTACATCAAAGTCTACAAAGGATATTTTTAATATTCTTGTTCATTTTAATCATCATTTTAAAATGCTTTAGGCTATCATCTATTTTAATAAAAGTACCTTATTGTGCTAACAAATATGTATATTCTTTAATTTGCACATGCAGAAGAAACCATAAATGTTTATGATCTTACTTTTTCATTGTTTCTTCAATTCTGCATTTTTCTTTTCTTTTTCTTCTTTTAAACCTTTCTGTAAGATTTATCTAGCTCTGAGAAGAAAACTTTAAAGTCTCCTGTAATTTTTGTGTTTCTACTATCTATGTCTTTTTTTCTAATTCAGTTAGTTAAAAATGAAGTTAGATGTTTTGCCTTTTGATGCATATACATTTAGTACAGTATTGCTTCATGTTTATATTTTCTTGAATCATAAAATACTATACATTTTTCTTGACTCTGTGAATTTTTATTGTTGTTTTGTTTTATAACTTTACTTCAGACTCTATTTTTATGGAATCACTCTAATGTATAATAACCATTCTTTCTGATTCTTTTCCTTCCATATGGGTATTTATTTTTAGGTCTATTTCTTGCATTGTTGGGTTCTGGTTTCTAATCCATTCTGTCATTCTATTTCATTTTATTGAATTATGTTCTAAATCCATATTTCAGACTTTAGTTATTTAGCGTTTGTTTTCCTCCATTAATTTTATGTTTATTTTATCTCTTTTTAAAAATCTGTATTTTGTACATGAACATTTAAAATTTTTTTTAAGTTTAGAATACTTTAATGCTGTGTAACAGCATGTTAGAATAAATACTTATGTGTAACTTGTATTCTGTAATCTCAACTCTATCAATACAAGCCATTCCTAATTGACAAATGGTCAATGGATATGAACAAGCAGTTTTCAAGGTAAAGAAATCAAAGGTATCAGTAATCAAATGAAAAAAGATTCTAAATCACTCTTGATTAGAAAAATGCAAATTAAAACACCACTTTACACCTATCAGATTGGATAATATCATAGTAAAGGAAAGTGATAAATGTTGGAGGGGATGTGGCAAGATTCAGACACTAATGCATTGTTGGTGGAATTGTGAAATTATCTAACAATTATGGAGGAATTGGAACTCTGTCCAAAGGGCTATAAAACAGTGTGTACTCTTTGATCTAGTAATACCAATACTAGATCTGTATTGCAAAGAGATTAAAAAAGAGATGTGGTGTAAAGATTGAAATTAATATTCAATGCCTCCAAAGTATGATATTTATAAGGATTTTTATTTAAAAGCTCTGGAAAAGAACCTAACTCACCCTGCACCACAGTGCCTTCTCTCCCAAAAGCACTACAACACGCTCACTATCACCATATCAAAAACAGCCCGTGAAACTCCAACCAATAGGAAAAGGCTAATGGCATTATGGGTATGGTGAAAGGGAGTTTGGGTAATGTAGTTTTAACTCAAAACCAATAGGAAAAGGCTTAAGGAATTATGGACAATGTAGTTTTTAAAGGGAGCACAAGGTATTTTCAACTTTACATTCCCCGCTGTGATCCTTTGGGAGACAAGTCTCTCCAATGGATCATGAAAACAATCAAATTAAAGTTTACAATAATTCAGAGATAAAAGGGAAATAAAAGGGAGAAAGAACAAAACCAATGTTCGATGCATTGACAATAAGCCATTTAGGGGGCTGTCCCCTTTTTTCTGGCATAAAGCGTCCATTCAAAATAAATACTTTCAACCCCCCAAAGTTCAAATTCGCCATGTCTCGAAATTCACTCTGGATCTCTTGGAGCAGTGTGTGGTCTCTGCATGCATCTTTATGGCGTCTTCTAGATTCTGGGAGGTAGTCTTCTGTTCTAAATTAGGGTCTAATTCAGGTCCAAATTTATAGAAGTAACTTAGTCACCCAGAGGAGAACAACTTTACATTTCCCCCCTGAGGAAAATATGGGGATACACATGGGAATCACACAGGAATACATGGTCAAGGCATAAGGTATATGAATCAATTCTCAAAACATCAAAAAGTCCAAAGAAAAAATAAAAAGGAAAAAAAAAGAAAAAGAAAGGAGAAAAAATAACCTCTGAGGAAAATACAGGATATTAAAAAAAAATGTGTGAAAGGGAAAATTCTAGGAACAAGAAAAAGGAAAAAAAATTACAAATCAAAGCAGGTTCCTGTAGCAATCCATGTCCCATAAGCTTTGCAATGACAATCACTCGCTAACCCAATTTAGCAGCTTGGACTACAGTAAGTTGTCACATCATAAAAGAAATGGAAAAAGTAGACTAGATCTCAAGACAAATGAGAAATAGCATTTTCCGGTGCAATACTTTTCTTCACTTCAGAGATAATGGAGCCAGAACAATCGATGTTGAGTACTTGATATCAAGTACGGTACAAGGAAGTCCTACATCTTAACATATGCTAATCATCGCAACCTCGAGTCTCACACAGGATCAAGTCTTTACATAGAATTTCATCAATCCCTGTAGGATTAGTTCAGTCTTTCTTTTATGTGCTCATTTGCACTTTGCAGGTCAAAAACTTTGTGCTCCTTTGTGGTCCGATTTTCCTTGGATTAGACATAGTCATCGAGCAAAAGTCTCATAATAGTTAAATAACTAGTGGCAGGTTTCTATAGTCCAAAACATTTTGGGTATAAATTCATATGCTAGGCAAATGGGCATCTTAGCTTATTCTTATTGCAAAAATCAAAACAGTCAAGAGTCTATTTAATGGGGGCAGCTGGGTAGCTCAGTGGAGTGAGAGTCAGGCCTAGAGACAGGAGGTCCTAGGTTCAAACCCGGCCTCAGCCACTTCCCAGCTGTGTGACCCTGGGCAAGTCACTTGACCCCCATTGCCCACCCTTACCACTCTTCCACCTATGAGACAATACACCGAAGTACAAGGGTTTAAAAAAAAAGAGTCTATTTAATGCTGGCGACATGCTCCAAATATATCAAAAAAAATGAAGAAAAAGGAAAAAAAAGTCAAATACTATATTGCACATGTAGGAAGAAAAACCAATAACAACAACAACAAATGTGTAGTTTTTACACAATCACAGAGGTAAAGAATAGAGGTTAATTTTTAAGAAATAAGATTCATTCCCTCCTTAACTTGCCATGATCCATAGTGTGAGTGCAAATGTGGTAGACAAAGTGATGTGGGTGTAAATGAGGCATATAAAGCAATAATACATCTGAGAAAGTACAAAAGGAATGACAAAGAGCATAAAATGTTTTTGAAAGGCACATCAGGTCAATTAGGTCACTAATACAGATATTATGTTGTGAGGTAGTATATGCATTGTTCAAGTACAAGGATCAATCAAATAAAGTGCAACAAAATAGTGCAAAATCCAGCAATAGAGCATTCTCATCACAATAGGCAAATACAATCAATAGTCAAATATAACAGGTGCAGGTAATCATACATAGTACAGAGAATTATTCATTATCAATAGGGGGTACTCACTTCACATGACTGCAATGAATCCATGAGTCCCTCTCCCCAATTTTAATGCCTGTTGGTGTAGTTAATAGGACCTGGAATGGTCCATCATAAGCAGGTTCAGTTGACCCAGTACGTTTGAAATTCTTTATGTACACACTATCACCTGGGTTCAAATCATGAAGCGAGAAGTCTAAGGGGCCTGCTTGAACAGCAATTCCAGAGTCATGGAGTTTTCGCAATTTTGTTTGTAATTGTCTGATATAAGTGGCCACGGTTGTATCCCCTCCTAACAATGAAGCATAGTCAGGGTTGAATGGTTGTGCCTGAACAGGTGGATGTCCAAATAGCATCTCAAACAATGAGACGTGTAAATCGCCTCTGGGTCTGCTTCTGAGATAAAATAAGGCCAGAGGTAGAATTTCAGGCCATTTCAAATGAGTCTCCGTGCACAATTTGCCAATCATAGTTTTAAGTTCCTTATTCATCCTTTCAACTTGGCCAGAGCTCTGGGGATGATACGGTGTATGAAACTTAGGAGTTATCCCCAAACATGAATAAATTTGTGATAAGACTGAGTCAGTAAAGTGAGTTCCTCTATCAGAATCAATACGTGCTGGCAGGCCAAAACGAGGAATAATCTCTTTCAAAAGGATTTTGGCAACAAAAGCCGCTGTGGCCTGAGCCGTAGGAAAAACTTCAGGCCACCTGGTCAGTTGATTGACTATGACCAGACAAAATTTATAGTGTCCAGCTTTTGGCATAAAGATAAAATTAATTTGCAAATGTTCAAATGGTGTGTAAGCTAGAGGACATCCACCAAAAGCTTTTTCTCGAAAAGTGTGCTGATTAAAGGCCTGGCAGGTGGGACAAGCTGTACATATTTTGGAAGCAATTGTAGTTATTCCAGGTGCTATCCACACTCTTTTAACAGAGTCTACAATGCCTTGGGTGCCAAAATGACCATGTTTATGGATAGAATGACAAATTTGGTTATAGAAAGCCCTAGGGAGCAGGGGCTTGCCTTCAGATGACACCCATATTCCCTTTATCTGTTTTGCTTTAAATCTCTGCTTCCATTTTCCCACTTTCTTGTCATTATAGGAAAGGGATAGATCCAAATTATCAGTAATTGTTAGTGGCATAATTAACTCAGGTCCTTCTAAGGCTGCTAGTTTGGCTGCAGCATCTGCTCGATCATTTCCCCTGGAGACAGGGTCAGTGCCACCTGTGTGTGCAGAGCAGTGAACAACAGCTATGGCTTCAGGGAGTTGGATGGTAGAAAGCAGTTCAGTGATAATGTCTGCATTGGCAATACATTTTCCAGCTGATGTTAAGAATCCTCTTTGAAGCCATAACATGCCGACAGCATGACATATGCCAAATGCATAATGGGAGTCTGTGTAAATTGTGACCCTTTTGTTCTGTGCAATGATACAAGCCTGTTTTAAAGCTGTGAGTTCTGCACCTTGTGCACTCACATGTGAGGGTAAAGAAGCCGACCATAGAGTCTCCAATTCTGTAACTACTGCAGCTCCTGTATAGCGCACACCCTCTCTCATAAAAGAAGAACCATCTGTAAATAATATTAAATCTGGATTACCCAAAGGGGTGTCCATTAAATCACTACGAGGTTTATCAACAGTAGACACCAAAGATGTGCAATCATGTAAAGGTTCTCCAGAAATTGGCAAGTCAGGGAGCAAGGTTGCAGGATTAAGAGCTCCACAGTGTTTTAATGTGATATGTTCATTATTCAATAGGGTTATCTCATATCTCGTAATCCTTTGATCAGTAAATGCTTGAGTTCTATGTCTTAATAACAATGCCTCTACCTCGTGCGGGCACATTATGGTCAGAGGGCATCCTAGTACCAAATCAGCAGATTTTGTCACTAATAAAGCAGTGGCAGCTACTCCTCTAAGGCATGGTGGTGCTCCTGCAGCTACTGGGTCCAGCTGGGCTGAATAATAGGCTACTGGGCATTGATCAGGTCCCAAAAGTTGAGTTAGAACACCTGAGGCTACTCCTTTCCTTTCATGGACATATAAAATAAATGGTTTGTCATAATTTGGGATACCGAGAGCAGGGGCAGACAGTATAGCACGTTTTAAATTTGAAAGAGCTGTTCCGTGTTCCTTTTCCAATTTTAATGCTTCAGGGACTGTGTTTTTTGTGAGTGCTACAAGGGACTTAGTGATTTCTCCATAGCAGGGGATCCACTGCCGACAAAATCCTGTTGCTCCAAGTATTGCCCTCAATTGTTTTTTAGTGGTAGGATCACTTAAGTTTTGGATACTTTCAATATGTTGTGGAGAAATTAAACGGGACCCAGCAGTTAAAATAAATCCTAAATATTGCACTTTTGGGAGACACCTCTGAACCTTTTCTTTTGAGATTTTGTGGCCTCTTTTATGTAATTCCAAAAGAAGATGTTTGCTATCTTCTTGACATGTTGTGGCATCTGGTGAGGCCAAGAGTAAATCATCTACATATTTAATTAACTTGCTGTTTTTAAATATAATATTGTCTGTGTCTTGGCTCAAAATCTGTGCAAAAAGGGTCGGACTTTTGACATACCCTTGGGGCAAATGTGCCCATGTACACTGAGAACCTTTCCAGGTGAAAGCAAAGATATGTCTGGAGTCCTCATGTATAGGTATGGAAAAAAAGGCTGAGCACAAGTCTATTACTATAAAGTATGTAGCTGTGCTAGGAATAGAAGAAATGATAGTATTTATATTGGAGACTACAGGGTGTCTCTTTATAACATGATTGTTCACTGCCCTCAAGTCCTGAACAAATCGATAAGAGATGCTTGCCATCAGGCCCCAATTTTGGCTTTTTAACAGGTAGGATTGGAGTATTGTATTCAGATTTACAGGGAATTATGATGCTTTGGTCAATTAGTGAATTTATCACTGGGGTAATGCCCTCTATTGCCTTCTTTGAGAGAGGATACTGAGGAATGGAAGGAGGTGGGCTAGATTTTGTTTTAAATTGGACAGGGACAGCTGATTTAAGTATGCTAACATCAGAAGGTGATGTGGCCCAGAGAGACTCAGGTATATCTGTTGGGATTTCAAAAGTGGGAGACCCCTGTATCTCATAACTCTCTGAAAGGAGCACAGGGAGCAAAGTTAAGGATTCCTCAGGCAATTCCAGTGACATAGAGCAATCTGGAAAGCAATTTATTGTGGCTCTAAGTTTGCATAAAAGATCTCTCCCCAGCAGGTTTATAGGGGAGCCAGGCATCAATAGGAAGGAGTGCTCCACATTTAGGGGCCCTACAGCTACTGTTCTAAGGGAGAGCTTTGGTACCATTTGGGGTTTTCCTGATACCCCCACTACACTTATTGCTCCTATGGAATTGCAATATGGGTCTGGTGTACTCTTCAATACAGATCTGGAAGCTCCAGTGTTCACAAGAGAGTCATAATAGGCATTACCAACCTTTAATGTTACATAAGGCTCATCAGTATGGGGGGGCAGTGGATGAGGACAACAGGTAGTAAGGCATCAGGGTCTGGAAAATCAAAGGTTATATCCTTTGATCCCTGTGCCTCAACCCCCCCCACACCTTCATAATCTTTGGGTGGGCCCCTGGGCTCCTCCTTGAGGGGCAGTAGCACCCTGGGTGGTTCGGGGCTGAGCTCCACTCAAGGTATACTGCTCTGGAGTCATTTGGTATGAGTTATCAGTTGCCTGATCCATATACCTAGATCTGTTACTAGTCCTAAAGTCACGTTCCCTGAAATCATTGTTTCCATAATCGTTATTATTTCTATAATTTCTATAATCACTATCTCTATAATTTCTATAATCATAATTATTTCTAAAGTTGTAATTTCTGAAGTAGTTATTTTTAGATGTCTGATTCCAAATCCTACAGTTCATCAATATATGACCCCTTCTTCCACAAAATTGGCATATAAGGGGCTGAAATTTAGATTCATGGAGAGGGGCAATTGCCATTGGTTTAGTAGCAGACTCTTGTAGTCGTTTTTCAGCTTTATCGCTTACAACAGAGTCAGTCAAGGAGTCTAGTCTCTTATTAAACATGTCCATATTCTTTTTGAATATGTCCAATAAACTATTACTCTCTTCCTGTTTCACTTTATGGTTGTTAAAGACATAAGCAGCAATTCTCCTTAACTTATCAAGGTCCATTTCGGGCCATGTAGGGCAATTTGTTTTAAAATGATCTACAATCTCTTTACGAGAATTATGGACAAATTGTTCCTTTATTTGCCTTACATCCTTTTCAACAGAAAGGTCAAGTTCCATGTATCTATTTCCCATTTCAATGAGCCTGTCCATGAATTGGGAGGGTGTCTCATCATCAGATTGTGTAATGCTTTTAAATTTGGGCCAGGCCTGATGTTTCTCAGCACATGCTCGCATTGCTCTTAGAAGGGCACCCCTAGTAAGATGTAAGTCTGAGCAGTCTTTGCGATCATTATACTGCCAGTTAGGATCTTCAGATGGCCAGCGTACTCCATTACGTCCCTGGGGTTTGTTAGCATAGGCGAGAATTTTAGTCCTCTCCTGTTCCGTTAGGAAAGTCCGGAGCAATTTTTCTGTGTCTTTATACGTGGGCTCATAATCATAGAAAATATCCTCAAATTTTTTTATTACTGTAAAAGGTTCTTCCGTGAAGGACAGGCAATTTTCTTTGAAATCTTTTATTTCCTGGCTCGTGAAAGGCTTATATTGTTTCAATGTGACCACATCCCCATCGGGTGCTATTGTGGACACTTCCCATAAAGGAAAAAGGCCTGCACAGGAATCATTTACTGACTGTGGGTAGGTCATGTTAGCCAGAAGTTGCAGAGCATGAGCAAATTGGCTTAGAGGGCGAGAAAAGAGTTTCTGTACCTGACATATAGTAGAGGGACCTGGTATTAACCTATGTTTGCCAGAAACCAAAATGGAGGATATGACTACAAAACAGGGCAGATTGGCTCTAAAGTCTTCACAGTCAGAAACTGGGGGTTTAAGTAATTATCTTGCTTATTTTTAAACCCCAGTTGGGCAGGGAAGCCAGAAAGCAGGCTGGGGTGGATGAAAAAAAAATCAGGACCTCCCCACACCCAGGCAAAAAGCCCAGTAGAAGTTAGGGGTGTTTGCAAAATAAAAGGGGCTAGGGGCTGCGGGGCGTTTTGAGGCTTACCAATCACAGGATGCAGGTCAGCTGGAAAGTCTCCAAATGGTCCGGTCTGTAGTAGCAGGAAACCGCAATAGCAAATAAGGCAGCTTAAGTCTGGTGCTGGCTGCCACGTGGGCTTTAAACACTGGTAGGTTGGTTTAAAAAAAAACAAAACCGCTCAGCCAGGCAGTCAAGGAGCCGGAAAAGCACTTGGGAAGCGCCAGGAGGCTATAGAGGTGTGAGGAACCAGCACAAGGGTGGAGCAGGTGAGGAAGGCGTGTGAAAGACGCCTGTGTGGGAAAATGCAGGGATTGGGGAAAAAAAAACTTGGGAGGCAGCCTCTCAGCAAAAGCCCCAGAAACTCTGGTGAGAAACACCATTTAAAATCACCCTAGACAATATAAAATACTTGGGAATCTACCTACAAAAACAAACACAGCTATTATACGAAAACAACTACAAAACACTTTCCAAACAAATAAAACTGGATCTAAACAATTGGAAAGATATTGATTGCTCATGGGTAGGACGAGCTAACATAATAAAAATGAACATTCTATCCAAATTAATTGACCTATTTAGCGCCATACCTATCAAATTACCAAAAAACTTCTTTACTGAATTAGGAAAAACTATAACAAATTTCATTTGGAATAACAAAAGATCAGGAATATTAAGGGAAATAATGAAAAAAAAAAACCCGTGAAGGAAGTGGGCCTAGCAGTACCAGATATTAAACTATACTATAAAGCAGCAGTCATCAAAACAATATGGTATTGGTTAAGAGATGGAAGCGAGGATCAGTGGAATAGACTTGGGGTTAATGATGTCAGCAAGACAGTGTATGATAAACCTAAAGAGCCCAACTTTTGGGACATGAATCCACTATTCGACAAAAACTGCTGGGAAATTTGGAAAACAATATGGGAGAGACTAGGTTTAGATCAACATCTCACACCCTACACCAAGATAAATTCAGAATGGATGAATGACCTGAATATAAAGAGGGAAACTATAAATAAGTTAAGTGAACACAAAATAGTATACCTATCAGATCTCTGGGAAAGGAAAGATTTTAAAACCAAGCAAGAGTTAGAGAAAATTACAAAATGTAAATTAAATGGTTTTCACTATATCAAGCTAAAAAGCTTTTGTACAAACAAAAACAATGTAGTCAAAATCAGAAGGGAAACAACAAATTGGGAAAAAATCTTTATAACGAAAAACTCTGACAGGGGTCTAATTACTCAAATATACAAGGAGTTAAATCAATTATATAAAAAAATCAAGCCATTCCCCAATTGAAAAATGGGCAAGAGACATGAATAGGCAATTCTCAGGTAAAGAAATCAAAAGTATCAATAAGCACATAAGAAAATGTTATAAATCTCTAATAATTAGAGAAATGCAAATCAAAACAACTCTGAGGTACCACCTCACACCTAGCAGATTGGCTAAAAT
>NW_025396432.1:0-943 GCF_016433145.1 Gracilinanus agilis | reverse complement strand
GAGAGTAATGAATGCTGGAGGGGATGTGGCAAAATTGGGACATTAATGCATTGCTGATGGAGTTGTGAACTGATCCAACCATTCTGGCTGACAATTTGGAACTATGCTCAAAGGGCTATAAAAGAATGCCTGCCCTTTGATCCAGCCATACCATTGCTGGGTTTGTACACCAAAGAGATCATAGATAAACAGACTTGTATGAAAATATTTATAGCTGCGCTTTTTGTAGTGTCAAAAAACTGGAAAATGAGGGGATATCCTTCAATTGGGGAATGGCTGAACAAATTGTGGTATATGCGGGTGATGGAATACTATTGTGCTAAAAGGAATAATAAACTGGAGGAATTCCATGCGAATTGGAGAGACCTCCAGGAACTGTTGCAGAGTGAAAGGAGCAGAGCCAGAAGAACATTGTACACAGAGACTGATATACTGTGGTAAAATTGAATGCAATGGACTTCTGTACCAGCAGCAATGCAATGACACAGCTCTGAGGGATTTAAGGCAAAAAACACTACCCACATTCAGAGGAAGATCTACAGGAGAGGAAACATAGAAGATAAACAATTGCTTGAATGCATGGGCTGAGGCGGACATGATTGGGGATGTAGACTCGAAACGACCACACCAATGCAACTAACAACAATTTGGAAATAGGTCTTGATCAAGGACACAGGACAAAACCAGTGGAAATGTGCGTGGGCCATGGGTGGGAGGATAGCGGGGGGTGGGGGGGGAGAAGGGGAAAGTAGGGGTATGAAGCATGTAAACAGGTTAAAAATGAATATTAATAAATTTTTAAAATTTAAAAAAAAGAAAAAAAGAACTGTAAGGAGTACATAAAAATACGCACTTTTAATTATCTTTATTAAGATGATGTCATCTTCAACAATGCCATAATTAAGTAACTGTTCTCATTAGACAATGTTTTTTTTTTTTTTTT
>NW_025396431.1:1031-11763 GCF_016433145.1 Gracilinanus agilis | reverse complement strand
AGCCAAGGGAGAAACCTGCACAAGAGTTTGGAGATGAGCTCAGATGGGAGAAATGTGGGAGTTTATATTTGGAGCATGTGGAGGATATGCCAATCAGAGTTGTAATGTTGGACTTGGATTGAGAGAGAACTGAGTTCAAATCTTGACCCCAAATACTTACTAGCTGTGTGATTCTGGCCAAGTTATTTAACCTCAAATTTCTTTGTCTACAAAAATGGGGAAAATAATAGCACCTGCTTCACAATTATTATGAAGATTAAATAAGATAATATATAAAGCACTTTGGAAACCTCAAAGGGCTATATAAATGCAGCTATTGTTATTGTCATAATTATTAATTAACAGAAGAACATAGATATATTTTCATAGTGGGACAGAGACACTATAAAAATTTCTTAAATAGAGAATGATATAGGGTAGATATCAGTATCTCAAATGCCAAAAGTTGTGTGGAAAGTAACCCTATTTTGAGATATGCAAGTATGCTAAAAAGAACAGCTTAATACAAGACTGGCAAAGTAGGTGAAAGTCTGGTAGTTCAGGGTCACAAATGTTAAGAGGAGTTTATGCTATTATTGTTATTTCTTCTTTTATCTATTCATTACTATACACAATATTATTAAATCTCAATCCATATCATTATAATTTGTCATTCCCTCTATTAATTCCCATTTTTTATTACATCAAAGTCTACAAAGGATATTTTTAATATTCTTGTTCATTTTAATCATCATTTTAAAATGCTTTAGGCTATCATCTATTTTAATAAAAGTACCTTATTGTGCTAACAAATATGTATATTCTTTAATTTGCACATGCAGAAGAAACCATAAATGTTTATGATCTTACTTTTTCATTGTTTCTTCAATTCTGCATTTTTCTTTTCTTTTTCTTCTTTTAAACCTTTCTGTAAGATTTATCTAGCTCTGAGAAGAAAACTTTAAAGTCTCCTGTAATTTTTGTGTTTCTACTATCTATGTCTTTTTTTCTAATTCAGTTAGTTAAAAATGAAGTTAGATGTTTTGCCTTTTGATGCATATACATTTAGTACAGTATTGCTTCATGTTTATATTTTCTTGAATCATAAAATACTATACATTTTTCTTGACTCTGTGAATTTTTATTGTTGTTTTGTTTTATAACTTTACTTCAGACTCTATTTTTATGGAATCACTCTAATGTATAATAACCATTCTTTCTGATTCTTTTCCTTCCATATGGGTATTTATTTTTAGGTCTATTTCTTGCATTGTTGGGTTCTGGTTTCTAATCCATTCTGTCATTCTATTTCATTTTATTGAATTATGTTCTAAATCCATATTTCAGACTTTAGTTATTTAGCGTTTGTTTTCCTCCATTAATTTTATGTTTATTTTATCTCTTTTTAAAAATCTGTATTTTGTACATGAACATTTAAAATTTTTTTTAAGTTTAGAATACTTTAATGCTGTGTAACAGCATGTTAGAATAAATACTTATGTGTAACTTGTATTCTGTAATCTCAACTCTATCAATACAAGCCATTCCTAATTGACAAATGGTCAATGGATATGAACAAGCAGTTTTCAAGGTAAAGAAATCAAAGGTATCAGTAATCAAATGAAAAAAGATTCTAAATCACTCTTGATTAGAAAAATGCAAATTAAAACACCACTTTACACCTATCAGATTGGATAATATCATAGTAAAGGAAAGTGATAAATGTTGGAGGGGATGTGGCAAGATTCAGACACTAATGCATTGTTGGTGGAATTGTGAAATTATCTAACAATTATGGAGGAATTGGAACTCTGTCCAAAGGGCTATAAAACAGTGTGTACTCTTTGATCTAGTAATACCAATACTAGATCTGTATTGCAAAGAGATTAAAAAAGAGATGTGGTGTAAAGATTGAAATTAATATTCAATGCCTCCAAAGTATGATATTTATAAGGATTTTTATTTAAAAGCTCTGGAAAAGAACCTAACTCACCCTGCACCACAGTGCCTTCTCTCCCAAAAGCACTACAACACGCTCACTATCACCATATCAAAAACAGCCCGTGAAACTCCAACCAATAGGAAAAGGCTAATGGCATTATGGGTATGGTGAAAGGGAGTTTGGGTAATGTAGTTTTAACTCAAAACCAATAGGAAAAGGCTTAAGGAATTATGGACAATGTAGTTTTTAAAGGGAGCACAAGGTATTTTCAACTTTACATTCCCCGCTGTGATCCTTTGGGAGACAAGTCTCTCCAATGGATCATGAAAACAATCAAATTAAAGTTTACAATAATTCAGAGATAAAAGGGAAATAAAAGGGAGAAAGAACAAAACCAATGTTCGATGCATTGACAATAAGCCATTTAGGGGGCTGTCCCCTTTTTTCTGGCATAAAGCGTCCATTCAAAATAAATACTTTCAACCCCCCAAAGTTCAAATTCGCCATGTCTCGAAATTCACTCTGGATCTCTTGGAGCAGTGTGTGGTCTCTGCATGCATCTTTATGGCGTCTTCTAGATTCTGGGAGGTAGTCTTCTGTTCTAAATTAGGGTCTAATTCAGGTCCAAATTTATAGAAGTAACTTAGTCACCCAGAGGAGAACAACTTTACATTTCCCCCCTG
Organism: Gracilinanus agilis; assembly: GCF_016433145.1. Lineage (NCBI taxonomy): Eukaryota > Metazoa > Chordata > Mammalia > Didelphimorphia > Didelphidae > Gracilinanus > Gracilinanus agilis. Next base: position 9,159 of record NW_025396431.1, on the reverse strand, counting down.
AGGAAAATATGGGGATACACATGGGAATCACACAGGAATACATGGTCAAGGCATAAGGTATATGAATCAATTCTCAAAACATCAAAAAGTCCAAAGAAAAAATAAAAAGGAAAAAAAAAGAAAAAGAAAGGAGAAAAAATAACCTCTGAGGAAAATACAGGATATTAAAAAAAAATGTGTGAAAGGGAAAATTCTAGGAACAAGAAAAAGGAAAAAAAATTACAAATCAAAGCAGGTTCCTGTAGCAATCCATGTCCCATAAGCTTTGCAATGACAATCACTCGCTAACCCAATTTAGCAGCTTGGACTACAGTAAGTTGTCACATCATAAAAGAAATGGAAAAAGTAGACTAGATCTCAAGACAAATGAGAAATAGCATTTTCCGGTGCAATACTTTTCTTCACTTCAGAGATAATGGAGCCAGAACAATCGATGTTGAGTACTTGATATCAAGTACGGTACAAGGAAGTCCTACATCTTAACATATGCTAATCATCGCAACCTCGAGTCTCACACAGGATCAAGTCTTTACATAGAATTTCATCAATCCCTGTAGGATTAGTTCAGTCTTTCTTTTATGTGCTCATTTGCACTTTGCAGGTCAAAAACTTTGTGCTCCTTTGTGGTCCGATTTTCCTTGGATTAGACATAGTCATCGAGCAAAAGTCTCATAATAGTTAAATAACTAGTGGCAGGTTTCTATAGTCCAAAACATTTTGGGTATAAATTCATATGCTAGGCAAATGGGCATCTTAGCTTATTCTTATTGCAAAAATCAAAACAGTCAAGAGTCTATTTAATGGGGGCAGCTGGGTAGCTCAGTGGAGTGAGAGTCAGGCCTAGAGACAGGAGGTCCTAGGTTCAAACCCGGCCTCAGCCACTTCCCAGCTGTGTGACCCTGGGCAAGTCACTTGACCCCCATTGCCCACCCTTACCACTCTTCCACCTATGAGACAATACACCGAAGTACAAGGGTTTAAAAAAAAAGAGTCTATTTAATGCTGGCGACATGCTCCAAATATATCAAAAAAAATGAAGAAAAAGGAAAAAAAAGTCAAATACTATATTGCACATGTAGGAAGAAAAACCAATAACAACAACAACAAATGTGTAGTTTTTACACAATCACAGAGGTAAAGAATAGAGGTTAATTTTTAAGAAATAAGATTCATTCCCTCCTTAACTTGCCATGATCCATAGTGTGAGTGCAAATGTGGTAGACAAAGTGATGTGGGTGTAAATGAGGCATATAAAGCAATAATACATCTGAGAAAGTACAAAAGGAATGACAAAGAGCATAAAATGTTTTTGAAAGGCACATCAGGTCAATTAGGTCACTAATACAGATATTATGTTGTGAGGTAGTATATGCATTGTTCAAGTACAAGGATCAATCAAATAAAGTGCAACAAAATAGTGCAAAATCCAGCAATAGAGCATTCTCATCACAATAGGCAAATACAATCAATAGTCAAATATAACAGGTGCAGGTAATCATACATAGTACAGAGAATTATTCATTATCAATAGGGGGTACTCACTTCACATGACTGCAATGAATCCATGAGTCCCTCTCCCCAATTTTAATGCCTGTTGGTGTAGTTAATAGGACCTGGAATGGTCCATCATAAGCAGGTTCAGTTGACCCAGTACATGTGAAATTCTTTATGTACACACTATCACCTGGGTTCAAATCATGAAGCGAGAAGTCTAAGGGGCCTGCTTGAACAGCAATTCCAGAGTCATGGAGTTTTCGCAATTTTGTTTGTAATTGTCTGATATAAGTGGCCACGGTTGTATCCCCTCCTAACAATGAAGCATAGTCAGGGTTGAATGGTTGTGCCTGAACAGGTGGATGTCCAAATAGCATCTCAAACAATGAGACGTGTAAATCGCCTCTGGGTCTGCTTCTGAGATAAAATAAGGCCAGAGGTAGAATTTCAGGCCATTTCAAATGAGTCTCCGTGCACAATTTGCCAATCATAGTTTTAAGTTCCTTATTCATCCTTTCAACTTGGCCAGAGCTCTGGGGATGATACGGTGTATGAAACTTAGGAGTTATCCCCAAACATGAATAAATTTGTGATAAGACTGAGTCAGTAAAGTGAGTTCCTCTATCAGAATCAATACGTGCTGGCAGGCCAAAACGAGGAATAATCTCTTTCAAAAGGATTTTGGCAACAAAAGCCGCTGTGGCCTGAGCCGTAGGAAAAACTTCAGGCCACCTGGTCAGTTGATTGACTATGACCAGACAAAATTTATAGTGTCCAGCTTTTGGCATAAAGATAAAATTAATTTGCAAATGTTCAAATGGTGTGTAAGCTAGAGGACATCCACCAAAAGCTTTTTCTCGAAAAGTGTGCTGATTAAAGGCCTGGCAGGTGGGACAAGCTGTACATATTTTGGAAGCAATTGTAGTTATTCCAGGTGCTATCCACACTCTTTTAACAGAGTCTACAATGCCTTGGGTGCCAAAATGACCATGTTTATGGATAGAATGACAAATTTGGTTATAGAAAGCCCTAGGGAGCAGGGGCTTGCCTTCAGATGACACCCATATTCCCTTTATCTGTTTTGCTTTAAATCTCTGCTTCCATTTTCCCACTTTCTTGTCATTATAGGAAAGGGATAGATCCAAATTATCAGTAATTGTTAGTGGCATAATTAACTCAGGTCCTTCTAAGGCTGCTAGTTTGGCTGCAGCATCTGCTCGATCATTTCCCCTGGAGACAGGGTCAGTGCCACCTGTGTGTGCAGAGCAGTGAACAACAGCTATGGCTTCAGGGAGTTGGATGGTAGAAAGCAGTTCAGTGATAATGTCTGCATTGGCAATACATTTTCCAGCTGATGTTAAGAATCCTCTTTGAAGCCATAACATGCCGACAGCATGACATATGCCAAATGCATAATGGGAGTCTGTGTAAATTGTGACCCTTTTGTTCTGTGCAATGATACAAGCCTGTTTTAAAGCTGTGAGTTCTGCACCTTGTGCACTCACATGTGAGGGTAAAGAAGCCGACCATAGAGTCTCCAATTCTGTAACTACTGCAGCTCCTGTATAGCGCACACCCTCTCTCATAAAAGAAGAACCATCTGTAAATAATATTAAATCTGGATTACCCAAAGGGGTGTCCATTAAATCACTACGAGGTTTATCAACAGTAGACACCAAAGATGTGCAATCATGTAAAGGTTCTCCAGAAATTGGCAAGTCAGGGAGCAAGGTTGCAGGATTAAGAGCTCCACAGTGTTTTAATGTGATATGTTCATTATTCAATAGGGTTATCTCATATCTCGTAATCCTTTGATCAGTAAATGCTTGAGTTCTATGTCTTAATAACAATGCCTCTACCTCGTGCGGGCACATTATGGTCAGAGGGCATCCTAGTACCAAATCAGCAGATTTTGTCACTAATAAAGCAGTGGCAGCTACTCCTCTAAGGCATGGTGGTGCTCCTGCAGCTACTGGGTCCAGCTGGGCTGAATAATAGGCTACTGGGCATTGATCAGGTCCCAAAAGTTGAGTTAGAACACCTGAGGCTACTCCTTTCCTTTCATGGACATATAAAGTAAATGGTTTGTCATAATTTGGGATACCAAGAACAGGGGCAGACAGGACAGCACGTTTTAAATTTGAAAGAGCTGTTCGGTGTTCCTTTTCCAATTTAAGTGGTTCAGGGACTGTGTTTTTTGTGAGTGCTACAAGGGACTTAGTGATTTCTCCATAGCAGGGGATCCACTGCCGACAAAATCCTGTTGCTCCAAGTATTGCCCTCAATTGTTTTTTAGTGGTAGGATCACTTAAGTTTTGGATACTTTCAATATGTTGTGGAGAAATTAAACGGGACCCAGCAGTTAAAATAAATCCTAAATATTGCACTTTTGGGAGACACCTCTGAACCTTTTCTTTTGAGATTTTGTGGCCTCTTTTATGTAATTCCAAAAGAAGATGTTTGCTATCTTCTTGACATGTTGTGGCATCTGGTGAGGCCAAGAGTAAATCATCTACATATTTAATTAACTTGCTGTTTTTAAATATAATATTGTCTGTGTCTTGGCTCAAAATCTGTGCAAAAAGGGTCGGACTTTTGACATACCCTTGGGGCAAATGTGCCCATGTACACTGAGAACCTTTCCAGGTGAAAGCAAAGATATGTCTGGAGTCCTCATGTATAGGTATGGAAAAAAAGGCTGAGCACAAGTCTATTACTATAAAGTATGTAGCTGTGCTAGGAATAGAAGAAATGATAGTATTTATATTGGAGACTACAGGGTGTCTCTTTATAACATGATTGTTCACTGCCCTCAAGTCCTGAACAAATCGATAAGAGATGCTTGCCATCAGGCCCCAATTTTGGCTTTTTAACAGGTAGGATTGGAGTATTGTATTCAGATTTACAGGGAATTATGATGCTTTGGTCAATTAGTGAATTTATCACTGGGGTAATGCCCTCTATTGCCTTCTTTGAGAGAGGATACTGAGGAATGGAAGGAGGTGGGCTAGATTTTGTTTTAAATTGGACAGGGACAGCTGATTTAAGTATGCTAACATCAGAAGGTGATGTGGCCCAGAGAGACTCAGGTATATCTGTTGGGATTTCAAAAGTGGGAGACCCCTGTATCTCATAACTCTCTGAAAGGAGCACAGGGAGCAAAGTTAAGGATTCCTCAGGCAATTCCAGTGACATAGAGCAATCTGGAAAGCAATTTATTGTGGCTCTAAGTTTGCATAAAAGATCTCTCCCCAGCAGGTTTATAGGGGAGCCAGGCATCAATAGGAAGGAGTGCTCCACATTTAGGGGCCCTACAGCTACTGTTCTAAGGGAGAGCTTTGGTACCATTTGGGGTTTTCCTGATACCCCCACTACACTTATTGCTCCTATGGAATTGCAATATGGGTCTGGTGTACTCTTCAATACAGATCTGGAAGCTCCAGTGTTCACAAGAGAGTCATAATAGGCATTACCAACCTTTAATGTTACATAAGGCTCATCAGTATGGGGGGGCAGTGGATGAGGACAACAGGTAGTAAGGCATCAGGGTCTGGAAAATCAAAGGTTATATCCTTTGATCCCTGTGCCTCAACCCCCCCCACACCTTCATAATCTTTGGGTGGGCCCCTGGGCTCCTCCTTGAGGGGCAGTAGCACCCTGGGTGGTTCGGGGCTGAGCTCCACTCAAGGTATACTGCTCTGGAGTCATTTGGTATGAGTTATCAGTTGCCTGATCCATATACCTAGATCTGTTACTAGTCCTAAAGTCACGTTCCCTGAAATCATTGTTTCCATAATCGTTATTATTTCTATAATTTCTATAATCACTATCTCTATAATTTCTATAATCATAATTATTTCTAAAGTTGTAATTTCTGAAGTAGTTATTTTTAGATGTCTGATTCCAAATCCTACAGTTCATCAATATATGACCCCTTCTTCCACAAAATTGGCATATAAGGGGCTGAAATTTAGATTCATGGAGAGGGGCAATTGCCATTGGTTTAGTAGCAGACTCTTGTAGTCGTTTTTCAGCTTTATCGCTTACAACAGAGTCAGTCAAGGAGTCTAGTCTCTTATTAAACATGTCCATATTCTTTTTGAATATGTCCAATAAACTATTACTCTCTTCCTGTTTCACTTTATGGTTGTTAAAGACATAAGCAGCAATTCTCCTTAACTTATCAAGGTCCATTTCGGGCCATGTAGGGCAATTTGTTTTAAAATGATCTACAATCTCTTTACGAGAATTATGGACAAATTGTTCCTTTATTTGCCTTACATCCTTTTCAACAGAAAGGTCAAGTTCCATGTATCTATTTCCCATTTCAATGAGCCTGTCCATGAATTGGGAGGGTGTCTCATCATCAGATTGTGTAATGCTTTTAAATTTGGGCCAGGCCTGATGTTTCTCAGCACATGCTCGCATTGCTCTTAGAAGGGCACCCCTAGTAAGATGTAAGTCTGAGCAGTCTTTGCGATCATTATACTGCCAGTTAGGATCTTCAGATGGCCAGCGTACTCCATTACGTCCCTGGGGTTTGTTAGCATAGGCGAGAATTTTAGTCCTCTCCTGTTCCGTTAGGAAAGTCCGGAGCAATTTTTCTGTGTCTTTATACGTGGGCTCATAATCATAGAAAATATCCTCAAATTTTTTTATTACTGTAAAAGGTTCTTCCGTGAAGGACAGGCAATTTTCTTTGAAATCTTTTATTTCCTGGCTCGTGAAAGGCTTATATTGTTTCAATGTGACCACATCCCCATCGGGTGCTATTGTGGACACTTCCCATAAAGGAAAAAGGCCTGCACAGGAATCATTTACTGACTGTGGGTAGGTCATGTTAGCCAGAAGTTGCAGAGCATGAGCAAATTGGCTTAGAGGGCGAGAAAAGAGTTTCTGTACCTGACATATAGTAGAGGGACCTGGTATTAACCTATGTTTGCCAGAAACCAAAATGGAGGATATGACTACAAAACAGGGCAGATTGGCTCTAAAGTCTTCACAGTCAGAAACTGGGGGTTTAAGTAATTATCTTGCTTATTTTTAAACCCCAGTTGGGCAGGGAAGCCAGAAAGCAGGCTGGGGTGGATGAAAAAAAAATCAGGACCTCCCCACACCCAGGCAAAAAGCCCAGTAGAAGTTAGGGGTGTTTGCAAAATAAAAGGGGCTAGGGGCTGCGGGGCGTTTTGAGGCTTACCAATCACAGGATGCAGGTCAGCTGGAAAGTCTCCAAATGGTCCGGTCTGTAGTAGCAGGAAACCGCAATAGCAAATAAGGCAGCTTAAGTCTGGTGCTGGCTGCCACGTGGGCTTTAAACACTGGTAGGTTGGTTTAAAAAAAAACAAAACCGCTCAGCCAGGCAGTCAAGGAGCCGGAAAAGCACTTGGGAAGCGCCAGGAGGCTATAGAGGTGTGAGGAACCAGCACAAGGGTGGAGCAGGTGAGGAAGGCGTGTGAAAGACGCCTGTGTGGGAAAATGCAGGGATTGGGGAAAAAAAAACTTGGGAGGCAGCCTCTCAGCAAAAGCCCCAGAAACTCTGGTGAGAAACACCATTTAAAATCACCCTAGACAATATAAAATACTTGGGAATCTACCTACAAAAACAAACACAGCTATTATACAAAAACAACTACAAAACACTTTCCAAACAAATAAAACTGGATCTAAACAATTGGAAAGATATTGATTGCTCATGGGTAGGACGAGCTAACATAATAAAAATGAACATTCTATCCAAATTAATTGACCTATTTAGCGCCATACCTATCAAATTACCAAAAAACTTCTTTACTGAATTAGGAAAAACTATAACAAATTTCATTTGGAATAACAAAAGATCAGGAATATTAAGGGAAATAATGAAAAAAAAAAACCCGTGAAGGAAGTGGGCCTAGCAGTACCAGATATTAAACTATACTATAAAGCAGCAGTCATCAAAACAATATGGTATTGGTTAAGAGATGGAAGCGAGGATCAGTGGAATAGACTTGGGGTTAATGATGTCAGCAAGACAGTGTATGATAAACCTAAAGAGCCCAACTTTTGGGACATGAATCCACTATTCGACAAAAACTGCTGGGAAATTTGGAAAACAATATGGGAGAGACTAGGTTTAGATCAACATCTCACACCCTACACCAAGATAAATTCAGAATGGATGAATGACCTGAATATAAAGAGGGAAACTATAAATAAGTTAAGTGAACACAAAATAGTATACCTATCAGATCTCTGGGAAAGGAAAGATTTTAAAACCAAGCAAGAGTTAGAGAAAATTACAAAATGTAAATTAAATGGTTTTCACTATATCAAGCTAAAAAGCTTTTGTACAAACAAAAACAATGTAGTCAAAATCAGAAGGGAAACAACAAATTGGGAAAAAATCTTTATAACGAAAAACTCTGACAGGGGTCTAATTACTCAAATATACAAGGAGTTAAATCAATTATATAAAAAAATCAAGCCATTCCCCAATTGAAAAATGGGCAAGAGACATGAATAGGCAATTCTCAGGTAAAGAAATCAAAAGTATCAATAAGCACATAAGAAAATGTTATAAATCTCTAATAATTAGAGAAATGCAAATCAAAACAACTCTGAGGTACCACCTCACACCTAGCAGATTGGCTAAAAT
>NW_025396431.1:0-943 GCF_016433145.1 Gracilinanus agilis | reverse complement strand
GAGAGTAATGAATGCTGGAGGGGATGTGGCAAAATTGGGACATTAATGCATTGCTGATGGAGTTGTGAACTGATCCAACCATTCTGGCTGACAATTTGGAACTATGCTCAAAGGGCTATAAAAGAATGCCTGCCCTTTGATCCAGCCATACCATTGCTGGGTTTGTACACCAAAGAGATCATAGATAAACAGACTTGTATGAAAATATTTATAGCTGCGCTTTTTGTAGTGTCAAAAAACTGGAAAATGAGGGGATATCCTTCAATTGGGGAATGGCTGAACAAATTGTGGTATATGCGGGTGATGGAATACTATTGTGCTAAAAGGAATAATAAACTGGAGGAATTCCATGCGAATTGGAGAGACCTCCAGGAACTGTTGCAGAGTGAAAGGAGCAGAGCCAGAAGAACATTGTACACAGAGACTGATATACTGTGGTAAAATTGAATGCAATGGACTTCTGTACCAGCAGCAATGCAATGACACAGCTCTGAGGGATTTAAGGCAAAAAACACTACCCACATTCAGAGGAAGATCTACAGGAGAGGAAACATAGAAGATAAACAATTGCTTGAATGCATGGGCTGAGGCGGACATGATTGGGGATGTAGACTCGAAACGACCACACCAATGCAACTAACAACAATTTGGAAATAGGTCTTGATCAAGGACACAGGACAAAACCAGTGGAAATGTGCGTGGGCCATGGGTGGGAGGATAGCGGGGGGTGGGGGGGGAGAAGGGGAAAGTAGGGGTATGAAGCATGTAAACAGGTTAAAAATGAATATTAATAAATTTTTAAAATTTAAAAAAAAGAAAAAAAGAACTGTAAGGAGTACATAAAAATACGCACTTTTAATTATCTTTATTAAGATGATGTCATCTTCAACAATGCCATAATTAAGTAACTGTTCTCATTAGACAATGTTTTTTTTTTTTTTTT
>NW_025396430.1:0-2363 GCF_016433145.1 Gracilinanus agilis | reverse complement strand
GCTTCCAAAGAGCAGGACTTCACAAATACTGTCTGAGAGTGAAGCTCTAGGCTGAACAGATGCCAGGGTTTGGAATAAGAAGAAGTGGGGTGGAATCCTGGCTGTGCTTCTGATCAGCTAGGGCAGTGATGGGCAAACTAGGGCCTGCGGGCCAGATGCAGCCCCCTGAAATGTTCTATCCTGTCTCCTGACATTATTCCTAATCTGACAAATACAATGAGTAGGATACAAAACAATGAAACTTCAAAAGAGCTGCCTTAGAATCTGACTGACAGATGAGCATTTCCTTTCCTTTGGCCCTCTCTTTTAAAAGTTTGCCCATCATTGAGCTAGAGGATCTTGGGGGAGTTCTTTTACTCTCTGAGGTTAATTTCTCACCTGTAAAGTGGAGATAATAATAATAATCTGTGGCCTGTCTACTCCTTGGGAAGGGGAAGTATGAAAAGGGAATTAGCACTCCCTTTGTAGGAAGGGGAAAGTAATGAAATAAGCATTTGTTGTTCAGTCATTTTTCAGTAATAATAGTTCGTGTTTATAAAATGAGAGAGAGAGAGAGAGAGAGAGAGAGAGAGAGAGAGAGAGAGAGAGAGAGAGAGAGAGAGAACTATTATCTATAGCTAAGGTAAGATCTCTCTGCTATTAGGTTTCTGAGGCTGGATTTGAACTCAGATCTTCCTGACTCCAGGTCTGATGCTTTCTCCACTGGGATGAGTTTGTTGTGAGGATCCAGGGAGATAATGGGTATAAAGTACTTTATAAAAATAAAGCCCTCTACACCTACTGGAGGCTAGTAGTAGATCTAAGTCTGAGTATACACAGAATCCATATAGAGTTTCTGGTGGGACAAAAATGATTTAGTGCAGTGATTCCCAAACTTTTTTGGCCTACTGCCCCCTTTCCAGAAAAAATATTACTTAGTGCCCCCCTGTCACTTTTCTATCACTATACTATCACTGAGCCCTTACAGTTATTCACCGCCCCCAAATGCACTTGTGGCCATCACTGCCCCCCCTAAATTGCTGTAGCACCCACCAGGGGTCAGTGGCACCCACTTTGGGAATCACTGATTTAGAGCATAAATATTCTGCAAAAACCTAACTTTAACCCCCATCATACTATGGAAGTAATTCTGCATTCCTCAGAGATTGTGGTACTGGAACATTGGGTATGACCAAGCTGGAAAGATCCGGTTTTGGAATAACTATGGCCCTGGCAAAAGATTCTGTGGGCTGCCTAAGGGCCAATCTAACTAAATATAGTTCTGGACATGCATGTTACCTGAGAACCAGAAGGGTAAGATGATCAAATTAAATGCTGATAGGAGAAACATGGAGAAATAAGCCTAATATTACATTGCTACAGCAGCAGCTGTGAATTGTTTTTTTAGAAAACAAAATGGAAATATATATTAAGAACTATTGAGCTGTTCATGCTTATTGACCAAGGGATCTCATTACTAAGATTAAGTTGTAAGGGCATTATGGAGAAGGTAAAAAGCTGTGTGTGTATGAAAATATTTATGGAAGCTTTGTTTGAAATGACAAAAGACTAGATATAACACAAATGCAATGATTGAGAGAAATGGCAAAATAGATTGTGATATTTGAATGTAATGGATAGTCTTACGTTGTTAGAAATGACAAATTTGGAAATATAAAGAAAAGAAGGAAAATATACAAAGAAATGAAAAGTAGTAGTAGTGTTAAAGGGATTTTCTTAACATCTCCCTCTGTCTCCTTAAGAAGCTAGAAAGCAGGATTTCTAAGTATATCAGAACTGACAGGAGTCAGTGAACAAGAGCTAAAGATTTCTTTACCAGGGAGATGAAGACTGTGGCGAGGAAGTAGCCAGCCTCTCTGACAGGAAGTTAGGGGCGATACTTGGTCAATTAAGGGTTAATGAAGAAGTCACTGACAGTTGGGGGTCTTTGCCTCTGGCATCTCTAAAAAACATGAGGTCTGTCTCTAAGGCAAGGATCTGCTGACAGTTGGCTACTGACAATTGATCTGCTATAGAGAGCTGATTGAAGGAGTGAGTGAGTGGTGGTTGTCTATTATTTTAGGGAATTAGATAGTTAGTGAATAATTTATAGATAGAGTAGGTTAGGGTAGGCCTGGGAAGAAACTGTCCTCAGAAGACAGAGGTAAGTTTAGGAAATTTTAGGTAGTATAAAGAATGTTAGGTATATTTATAGGGTATAAGATTAATAATCTCTCTTTCCTCTTTTCTATCTTTCTATCTACTTCTTTCTTAAATTAAACAAAGTTTCTGTTAAACTGCTCTCCTCACTTTGTCAAACTCCTTAATTTAACCTTTACAGTAGTAGTAGTAGTAGTAGTAGTAGTAGTAGTAGTAGTAGTAGT
>NW_025396429.1:0-12280 GCF_016433145.1 Gracilinanus agilis | reverse complement strand
GGGCCTGGGTTCCAATCTGACCTCAGACCCTTCCTGTGTTATTGGCATCTCTTCATCCTGTTTCCCCAGGTCCAACTGCTCCCCACCCCCCGGGAACACTTGAGTCTCTCCAGAGTTCCTGCCCTCCTTACCAGGAACTCTGTTGGACTGTGTGCCTTCCAGCTCCTCCTTTGGCTCCCCTTCCCCATGCTTCCCTATTCCCCTTTCTAGCAGAGCCTTCAGGCCCCTTCCTTACCTGGGGGGTTTAGGCTCCTACCCTCAGCCCTAGGGACTCTGCCTGGGTCCATCCCATGGGGGATCCCAAGTCCCTGCTGTCTCTTAGGGGTCTGTGAGGAGGGGGCAGAAGAGTAGAAACAGAGGGAGGGGACTCATTTGTCCCTTCAGACCTTTTTTTCTTCCCAAGCTGTTTCCCCTTGCTGATAGCAGGCTCTCCCCTGAGGGCAGACCTGGCCCTTGTTAACTCCTGTGGCCCCTCACTCTATGTAAATCCCTGTGGGGCAGCCTCAGGCCTGGGAAGAAAAGGGAAAACCTCTGCTCCTCTGGGTCCTTTCTCCCTCCCCAGCTCAGGGTGCAGAGGCCCAGGTCTTGGCCCCAGGAGGGATGGGGCTGAGCCAGATTCTGAGCTGGGAGAGAGATCAGGGCAGCTTTCTTCTGAGGTCCAACCAAGAGCAATTGGCTCAGAGTATGAGCCCAAATGCAGAGAGGAAGATGGGCTTTTTGTACACTGGAGGAAAGAGGGGAGGGTCTGCCCTGGGAGGGGGGCTCCAGGCCAGCTCCTGCTGCTCAGAAAGTCAGAGAAGTCAGACATTTCCTGAGTCAATGGAGGCCTACTGGGAAGAGCTCCATTTAGGGGGCCATAAAGGGGGGGGCAGGACTCTGATTGGGGAGATATAAAAAAGTATTCTTTATTCCTTGTTTAACTTAAAGGAGGACCTGAAGGTCCTTTTAGCCTAGAGATGTGTTGGGATTAACCAGCTCACAGTTACAGGAAGTAGAAACCATAGACAGGAAGTGAGGTTAGAAAAAGGGTAAAAAAGGCACCAGGATGTGTTGGTCAGTCTGTCAGTTGCTGACAGGGCTGGCAGTTGGGGGATGATTGCTGCTGTGTGTCTGGTTGGTGGCTGGCGGTTAGTTGCTCCAATATAAAGATGGGCCTGAGTGTACTGAGGGGGCTTTTTGGCTTGAGCCTTTAGAAGGCTTTTGGGTTTGGTTTGGGCTATTAGGTTGGTTTTTTTTTTTCCTTGAACTTTTTGGAAGGTGGCTGGTCTTCACTGACAGACCTAATTGGAGTTGGATTAAATACTGATTCACTGGTTTTGATTGGGCTGGATTGGGTTGGAATTTCATGGGGTGGTTGTTATTAGCAGTAGTTATAGGCAGTTATAGTTAGATAAAGCAGTTTTAGATAATAAATATAGGTAGTTGTAGGATAACTAGTATAGACATTAGGAAATTTTCTTTCTCTGCCTCTTTCTTATATGTTTGTTTTACTACATTCTTTTACTATCTCTATTTTAATTAAACTAAAATGTTAATTGTTCAAAGCTGCTAGAAGTTTTCTTTCCTCTGGCTTAAAGGGATAATATTAACTTAAAACTCTACTATGTTCTCATTAAAACTTAAATAAAAAGCTGTTCTCTTATTTTGTCAAAACTCCTACTTTAACCCTTATAGAGACAAGGCCAGGAAAAGATGAAGGAGCTTCACCAGATGGACTCAGTGGGGCTACTTTGTTGACTCTATAGGGAGCCTGGAACCCTAGGGATGGCTTTTGAGAGGGACAGACTTGAAGCCCAGGTAAGTGCATTCCAGTTCCAGATCAGAGCCCTATCAGCCAGTGAGGCCCTTCCCTGATTCTGACACAAGATGGGTTGGGAAGCTGCTCTCTCCTTCCTGTTGGGCCATTTCTGTATCCACATCCAAGACAGTAGGATCAGTATTTCGCAGCCCTCTTCTCGACTTTTGATCAGATTGCTCACTCTTTCAGAGAGGGAGATAGGAGGGAGGGAGAGAATTTATAACTCAATTTAAAAAATGAATGTTAGAAATTGTTTTTGCCTGTAATTGGGGAGAAAATAAAATATTCTACATACATCATTCTGTAGTTGTTAGATGTGTATGAGATGTCTCTTCTACCTTCTTATAGTGTGATCTTTAATATTAAGCTCACATTTCCTTAAACCATGTGTAGAAGAGTATGGTGCAGTCTTATGCTCTGAGCCTCATTTCCTTCCAGGCTGCATTCCAGTTTTCTTAGCATTTTTTACCAAATGAGGAATTTTCTCTCAAATTGCTTTTTTGCCACTTGACAGGAGGTATTTTCTTTAATCTGTTCCATTGTCTTATCTCCTGATGATCTTACCAATACCCCAGGTTTAGGATGACTGCTGACTTGTGATCTGGTCTGAGCTTTGGTAGTGCTGTTCCCCAGTTATCCTGGCTTCTTTTCATCATTTTCTTTGAAATGGTTGGCCTTTTGTTTTTCCCAAATGAATTTTGTTGTGATTTTATCCAGCCCAGTCAGGTATCCTCTTCCTCATGGACTGAGGCCCCAAATTACATTTTTTTTCTCCTGGATTATATTTTTGGATTTGATACTCTTTAAGAATTCTGTTCAATGTGAAGCCACTTCTGTGAGGTTTCACTAGAGAAATTTATGTGGACTAAAATGTGGAGGCCCCCTCCTTGCCCAGAAGAGATGCTGAGGCTGACATGCTGCTGTTTTTAGAAATCTCTGTTGTCAGTATTCCCATAAAGCATGATCTCAGCATTTCCTGTAGGGTGTGTGAAGAAGCTGGGACAAGCCAACTTTGTGCCATCTACTGATTCCCTCTTGGGAAGGAAGGGAAGGATTTGGGGCAGCAAGGGGTGAATTGTGGAAACACTCTCCATCTTGTGACTCTGTGCTGGAGCTAACTCGGTTCCCTTCTGTTCAGTTGTGTGCCTTGTCCAGATTCTGTCTGGAGAGGAAAGTATTCAATCAGGAGAATTGGGAGAAAGCCACCTTACATTATTTGAACCTCTTCCTTCGTGGCTGGGAAACTGGACCACCTGTACCTGCTGTTTAGAGACCTTCAGCTAAGGCCTGAGCTTAGGTTGATCAGAAACACATTCAGATTCTGAGACTGATGGAAGGAGTTTTCTCTAAATTGTACGTCTGAGGCATTCAGTGAGTCTTATCTGTAAATTGGCTCCATATCGATCAATCAGTTATTGCTTCTTTTGTTCTTTTGATTGTATTCAGATATTGGGAAGGAGTGGGACTCCTTTTCAGGAGAGTTCTTCTGTCCCTCTTCCCCATTCCGACTTGACAAGTCTTTAATCTTTTCTCCAATTAGAAAGCAGATGACCCATGTTATATTTAAAGGAGGTCACTTGTATCTATTTGAGGTAGTAGAAAAGATGTACAGAGAGGACAAGATGACACTTCTCCTTTATAACAGTTGCCCAGTCAGGATTCTTCAGGTCAAAGAGGTTTATCCCTTCAGCACCCACCTGGGGTTAATTGATATATTGATTTGGGCTCTTCAGGTAGGATAACGTTGATATTCTGACTGTGTTGACTCCTTTCCAAAAACAAGCTATGAAACTGATTTAGGAAGGTACTTTAAACTTTATATATTAATAAGAAAGATAAGGGTAAAGGACTGAGGTAATAGGAAACCCTACTTTAATTGTTACTAATGAAACTCTCACTGTTGGCAATGAAGAATCAATGTAGCTTCCCTCTGGTTCAGCCTGGCCAGGACTAAACCAGAGTAGGTAAACTGCTGGGAAATCTTCAGCTTCTTCTTCTGTAGATCTTAAGCCCAACAGTTGAGATATATCCACCCTTTCCACCCTCTTCTTCGTCTCCTGCCCACTTCCCGGATCCCTCCCGGGCCCTGGGAAGCCTAGATAACTAGTTGATGAAACTCCTAATATCTAGGGACAGTAGACACCGAGGTGGTGGTCAAGTACAGGTTGATAACGGTATATGAAGGACAGTAAGAGCTTAGAGAGTAGTGTTTGCAACTCTCTCACTCCAAGACCAGGATCCACACCGATCTCTAGCCTCAGCACAGGTAAAAGACCCAGAACTTCTTCTCAGGGTTCTCAACTGCCCCTCCTGCTTCTCGTATGCCTCTCCAGGAACATTCTATCCAACTGACTTATCTGTCAATCAAAGAATGAACTTCAAGCTCTCAGAGATTCAATATAACATGAATGCCATTTTGTTTTTGGAAATTTCAACCTGTAAATTTCCAGCTGTTCTTGTTAATGGATTATGTCTAAACTATTCTAATCTTAACTATGTGTTCCTCTCCCATTAACTATCCCTTCCCAAAAATAATAAATCCTACCTCATCTAATGCCTTAATTAACTAACTAGCCTAAAGCTAATGACAAGGGTTTAGGATAGGTTTCTCTGTGGGAAAGTGTGGGATTTGAATACAATAGTTTCATGAGCACATCAGTTGAACATCAACATAACATATGAACATTATCATAATATTTTAAACAATCATCTATGTTGTTTCCTAACCTTAGACAAAAAAAATTTTCACTAACTCTGTCTATATTACTAATGCTAACTTCAAATAACATTCCTAACTCATATTAAACCCTAACATTTCTATTCCCTAATCTATAGTTAGAAAGATTAGTTTGTCAGTAATTCTTATACTATGTTAATGTGTTAGTCAATTAGTTTTCATTTCTAACTAACCTACTTTACACAATGTCTACCTAACATTCTTTCAATCCTATTTGAACATTCATAACTATTTTACACTGACCCTATACTAGCTAAAATTTGAACATCCCTACTCTACTCTTTCCCTACAGGTTAGTAGATTTATGCAATATATGTTAGTAACAATATTACATATGTACAAGGTTTTCATGTGATGTTCTCATGAAGTGACTACTTTAGACCTTGTAAGGAAACTTAACTCTCTTGCTCATTTGGGTCATTGTAGTTTCTACAACTATATACATTATATACATGTGAAGTGACTCTATTATGACTGTGTTGGACTCATGACCTAACATATCCTGTTTGGATTTATACTCACCTTCTTCTTCAGAATTCTTCTGACAATCAGCTTATGTTCTGTTGCATGCATTCTATATGTGCATTTCCCTTGTGATTAGTGTCTGAATGTGAAAACCTTGCACTTATTCAAACCTAATCTTCATCCGCTGATCTTCTCTTCTTGTGAGTCTCCCGGTGATGATGTCCAAGTCACAGTTGCTGTCACAGTTCAGGTCTTTGTACAGTCTGTCAGTACAATGTCTCCTCTTATTCTTGCGCTGGTCCTGATGTCCTGATGTCTCTGGAACTCTGGAACTCTTCAGGATTTCATCACTCTTCTCCTTTGCTGGAAACCCATCTTGTCTGTCGTCAACTTGATTGAAGAATCCCTGGATCAGGAACCAATGCATGACTGTATGATGTTATGTCAGAATTTTGTGTTGCCACAAAATTCCTTCATGAGACTTTATGTTTGCACTTGTCATGGATGTAAATATATAATGTTTAGACAAATATTCTGTTTCTCCTTCTTCACTACTACTTTCTGATAGGCTTAACTGTTGATCTTCGTTCATGAATGAGGACTTTGTTTGATCTAAATCAGTGATTTGAGTATCAAGGTCTTGATATTTATCTGTTTCTTGTTGTTTTCTTATTTGAGGCTTTTTCAAGTATGATTTCTTACTTTGAGGTTCTATTTCTATATCAGCTTCTGTATCTTGTGAGTGAGACTGCCTAAACAGCTGAGATTCTGTTTCTTGCATTTCAGACTGATTTCTTTCTTTCTTTTTTTTTTTTTAAACCCTTGTACTTCGGTGTATTGTCTCATAGGTGGAAGATTGGTAAGGGCTAGGCAATGGGAGTTAAGTGACTTGCCCAGGGTCACACAGCTGGGAAGTGGCTGAGGCCGGGTTTGAACCTAGGACCTCCTGTCTCTAGGCCTGACTCTCACTCCACTGAGCTACCCAGCTGCCCCCTCAGACTGATTTCTTGATGAGGACTTTGCTTCCCTGAGGTCTTTCTTTAGGTGTGTTTAGTGATACCACGAATCCTTGTTCTTTATCTTTACTGAAGATGGTGTTACCAAGATTATTTCATGAGGACTTAACCATTTTGGTTGTAATACTGATTTTCTCGTGAAGTTTCTAATATACACTTTATCTCCAGGTTGATAATCATGAAGACTAAAGTCAAGAGGAACTCTTTGTTGTATCAGAGATGACTTTTGTAATTCATCCAGTCTCTCTTTTAACAATGTGATATACTCATAGATTTTGCACTCAATCCCTAAATGTGATAGGTAATTATTGTTTCGTGGAGCTTTTCCCATCCATGGCTGTTGACCATATAATAGTTCAAATGGTGACAAATGAGTTTGACTATTTGGTTGGCTTCTCAAATAGAAAAGTGCCATAGGTAAAACATCTGGCCATTTAAGATGCCATTTAAGTACCTGTGGCACTTTTCTATTTATGTACATAGCTTTCCAATCATTGATTTCAGAGATTGGTTAGTCCATTCCACGGCTCCTGACGACTGCGGTCGATAGATAGAACACAAGTGTCTCTTGATCCCTAACACCTGATAGATTTGCCTTAAAATAGAATTTGCAAAGTGACTACCAGAGTCAGATGAAATTACTGATGATATAGAGAACCTTGGAATTATCTCCTTCAATAGCACCTTTGCTACAAAAGCTGCATCATTTCTCTTAGCCAGGAACGCTTCTGGCCATTTGGTCAGCTTGTCCACTATCACGAATATGTACCTATACTGTTGACATTTAGGCATTGTGACATAGTCTATCTGTAGACACTCAAATGGTGTGAATGCTAAAGGTTTCTCTCCAAAGGCTCTTGTCTTAATTACAGCCTTGTTGTATTGTTGACATATGAAACAACCATCACACATTCTTTTTGCTTCTGTAGTCACACCTATTGCTATCCAGCTTTTGCGAATTGTATCTACCTCTCCTAAAACTCCATAGTGGCCTTTTCTATGAAGTGCTGCACATGCAGTGTGGTACAATAATCTCAGCAAAAACGGTTTTCCAGAGATTGACATCCAGACTCCATTCACCAGAGTGGCTCCAAGATTTTTCTGCCAGTATTCCACTTCCTTTTGTGAATAGGCTTGTAATAGTTCATCTCTATCCACTAAGGCTAGGTGAAATATAGCTTTTTCTCCACATCTGGCTGCAAAATTAGCCGTGATGTCCGCTCTGTGATTGCCTATCTGTATTGGTCCTACTAACTTTTGATGTGCCCTGCAGTGTATTACAGATAACTTTGCTGGCAATTGTATGGCCTCTAACAATTCACTAATTAGTTTCCCATATGCTTTTGCTTTCCTATTAGATGTTTTGCTTTTCCTATTAGATGTTCTTTTCTTCCAAATTTCTCCCCAAGAATGAACAATCGAAAATCCATACTTCGAGTCTGTAAAAACATTCAGAGCTTTGTTTTTACCAATTTTCAATACCTGAGTCAATGCAAAAATTTCTGCTCCTTGAGCCAATATATCTGGCCCAAGTGCTGCATACCATAGGGTTTCATTTTGGGTAGTTACAGCTGCACCAGTCACTCTTCCCACCATGATGAGAACTTGAGCCATCACAAAACAGTGTGAGGTCGGCATCTTCCATAGGAACATCAGAAAAATCTCTAGCTTTTTGTACTAGTTCTAATGTATCCTCACAAATATGAAGACTATCCCCTTCTAATGGAAGTTCTGGAATAAGAGTCGCTGGATTGATGGATTTACACTTGTGGAAGGTCAAGTTTTCATTTGTTAACAAAGTAGCTTGATACTGTGAGAGTCTCTGAGATGTGAAAACCTGCAGATTTGCATTCCTCAGTGTGGTTTCTATTTGATGCTGGGAATACAATCTGAGTTCCCCTCCCAGAACCAGCTTAGAACTCTTCCTAACCATCAAAGCTGCAACAACAATAATCTTCAAACAGGAAACCATTCCCTGGATAACAGGATCTAGTGTAGAACTATAGTAAGCCACAGGTCTTAAATTGCTTCCTAAATATTGAGTGAGCACTGCACAAGCAATTCCCTTATCTTCATGGATAAATAGATGAAAAACTTTGTTGCGATCTGGAATGCTTAGTGCAGGAGAAGAAAGAATTGCTGACTTTAACTTCTCAATGGCAATGTATGTGTTCTCTTGTTAACTTCAGTGGCTATTTGATGTCTTTCCTGGTTAACTCTGTTAAAGGTTTAGAAATTAGAGAAAACCCAGGTATCCACTGTCTGCAAAAGCTAGTCATGCCAATTATTGCTCTTAGCTGTTTCTTGGTTTTAGGTAAGCCGAGTTTCTGTATATCCTCAATTCTCTTCTTTGATATACTTCTAGTTCCACCCTGAGTGTGAATCCCAAAAACTCGATTTCCTATTTTACCCACTGCACTTTGTTTCTGGATATTTTATGTCCTCTCTTATATAGTTCTTCCACTAGATGGATGCTGTCTCTGTGACAGATTTCTCCTGTCAAATTTTTTTACAGGGAGGTGACCAGTAAACATCTTGAGCTCACTGTGTCTCAAACATATTGTTCTCTCTCACCTGGACAGGACCCCAACCTTCTCTATAGCTGTATCCACCTTGTCCCTCTAACTCAAAACCAAGGAGCCCCCCTTGACTCCTCACTGTCCCTTAACCCCATATCCAATATGGTGCCAGGACCTGTCAATTTTCACCTTTGCAGCATCTCTCCAATATGCCCCCTTCTGTCCTGTGTCACTGCCATCATCCTGGCAGAGGCTCATATCACCTCCCTCCTGGACAATTAAGACAACCTGCTGTTGGACCTATGTCCAACAAGGCTCTGCCCACTCCAAGTCCTCCTCCATTCTCCCACCAGAGTGATAGTATCACTCCCCTACTCTGTAAACCCTAGTGGCTCCCTCTTCCCTCCAGGATCAAATACAAAACATTCTGTGTGGTGTTCAAAGTCTCCTTTCCTGTCTTCTTATTCATTACTCCCCAATCTGTATTTTTGGATCTAGGGAATCTGGCCTCCTGGATTCCTTCAGCTGCAGACTTTAAAAAAAATCCTTTACTTTCTGTCTTAGAATTGATGGTAAGCATCTGTTGTGAGGCAGAAGATGGGTAAGAGGTAGGTAATTGGGGTTAAGTGGCTTACCCAGGATCACAGAGGTAGGAAGTGTCAGAGGTCATATTTAAACCCAGGACCTTCTGTCTCTAGTTCTAGTTCTCTATTCACAGTCACCTAACTGTTCTAAAATGGAAAAGGTATTTTTTTTTGTTTTTGTTTTTGTTTTTTTTTTTTAACCCTTACCATCCATCTTAGGATCTAAGTAGATGAGTGATGTGGGCTTGGCAATCAGAGTTAAGTGACTTATGTAGGATCATACAGCTAGGAAGTGACTGAGATCTCATTTTAACCCAGGTCTTCCTGTCTCCTGATCTGGCACTCTATCCACCGTGTTATCTGACTGTGTCTAGTTCTAGGCATTTTCAATGGCTTTACCTCATGTCTGGAATATTTTCCCTCTACATTTCAGATCGCTGACCCCTTTAAACTTCCTGTAAATCCCAACTAAAGACTAAAAACTTTCTACAGGAAACCTTCCCTTGTCCCTCTTAGTCAGAGCGCCTTCATTTTTTACATTTTTCCCTATTTCTCCTAGACAGCTTGCTTTGCGTCCATGTGTCTGCAAGTTGTCTCCCTACCACACTGGACTGTGAGCTCCTGGAGGGCAAGGACTACCTTTTGCTTCTTGGGGCATCCCCAGAAGTGCGGAACAGGTGTGAATGTAGCAAGAATGGAAATGAAAGTTTCTGGTCCTTGGGATTCCCTGAGTGTCCCCGTCTTCTTTGTATATACCTCCCCTTCTCCCATGTGGTCCTTCAGTCCAGCACAAGAAGCATCCTCCTGGAGCCAATGGGATGACACACAATTCTTCCCATGATCCCCTCTGTCTTCAGCTTTCACCCTCCCGGGTTTCCTAAACTCCTCCCTTTCTCCTTGTCTAGATTTTAAAAGAAGCCTCTTTCTGCTCTCTCTGATCTTCTTCTGCTGCTCAGGGTTTTCAAGAAACAAATGATCTCTTCTCTTCCAGGTTCCTTCCTAAAAATACTGCAGACTCTTCTTCATTATTGACCATCTACTGTTCTATCCAACATTGTAAAGCTCACAATTGCAGATGTTGGGAATGAAATTTAACCAAAGGGTAAACTGAGGCAGCTCTCTAAGAAAGACAAGCAGGGGACTGCTTCCTGTTAATAAAAGGGGTCAGGGGCTTGCCTTTGTTAATGCTCCAAACCCTAAACAGAAGGATAGATCTCTTTGATAGGTTGGGGGGAACACAGAAGGAAGAATAGACAGAGTTAGTGATGTCTGTCATAGGATGGAGGTTCACCATTTGGTTATAGAGCTGGGATAATCAGGGACACCGTGACTGATTGGAATAATCAATAATAAGGGGCCAGTATTGGTCCAGCCCTCTTTCTCTCCTCAGACTAAGAAGTGATTCTTTTGTGAGTCCAGTGCAATTTCAGGGCTCCGATTTTGAGCAGCAAACCAGACATCTCTGAGATGGGTCAAGGGTGTAGAAAAACTAGACCTGACTCCCTGGGGCTGGCCTGAACTTTCAAGGTCAGCTAATGTGTTGAAATGCAACTAGGACAGTGATGAAGTGCCCAAGAGCTGGATTTTGCACTTGACCTTTTACAGGCTGGCTGAATGTTGAGCTGAGTCAGCAGACAGAGAACCAGGACTCAGAACTTGCAAGACAAAAGAAGATATTGGTAAAAAAAAGATCAATAAGTAAATGATACGAGATCAGCTCAGCCTTCTCTGAGGACAGGTCACCGTGGGCTGTATCCTGAGTTCCTGAGCTCTCTGGAACACATTCTCTCCTTTCTCATGCCTTCCATAGTGTTGTTTTTTATTTGGACATTTTTATTTAATTAATTAATATTTTTCCATGGTTACATTATTCATGTTTTTTCCCTCCCCTCTTCTCACCGCACTCCCATAACCAACAAGCAATTACACTGGGTTTTACATGTGTCATTGATCAAGACCTATTTATTATTAATAAGAATGATCTCTTAAGAGTCGACATCCCTAGTCATATCCTGTGTGTTTGGAATTCAGGGAGGTGCCATTTAAAAGTATCTTACAAACTTCCTGTGGACACATGGGGACTTTGAGACTACATTCCCTGTGATCCAATGGGTTTCCAGTTTTTGGACGTGGGGACTTCAGAGATGTCCCCAAATGTATAGGGCAGCTTAAATTCTGAGGGCAGCCTGGACACGGCCGCTTGGTTACCTGAGTGGACTGGCTGGCGTATGAGAGAGACAGGATGGGCACTGGCGGTAAATTTAAAAGATTGTCAAGCGCAGGCATATATATTTTACCAACATGGCCATGGCAATTAAAATATTAATTTCTCTTATAATATCAGTCTTTATCATTTTTAATCGTAACAATCCCCATTGAACCTTGTGATCAGCAGTTGTTTTTCTTCTGTGTTTTTACTCGCTCAGTTCTTTCTCTGGGTGTGAATAGGGTTCTTTCTTGTAGGTCCCTCAGAATTCTCTAGGATTATTACATGACTGCTAATAGAGAAGTCCATTATATTCGATTGTGCCACAGTGTATCAGTCTCTGTGTACAATGTTCTCCTGGTTCTGCTCCTTTCACTCTGCATCAGTTCCTGGAGGTCTTTCCAGTTCACATGGAATTCCTCCAGTTCATTCTTCTTTTCAGTACAATAGTATTCCATCACCAACAGATACCACAATTTGTTCAGCCATTCCCCAATCAAAGAGCATCCACTCATTTTCCAATTTTTTGCCACCACAAATAGTGAGGCTATAAATATTTTTGTACATGTCTTTTTTATTTATGAACCCATTTGTGTATAAAACCCAGCAGTGGTATGGCTTGATCAAAAGTCAGACAGTCTTTTAAAGGCCTTTGGGTACAATTCCAAATTGGCATCCAGAATGGTTGGATCAATTCACAACTTCACCAGCCATGCATTAAAGTCCCAATTTTGCCACATCCCTCCAATATTTACAACTTTCCTTTGCTCTAATTTTAGCCAATCTGCTAGGTGTGAGGTGGTATCTCAGAGTTGTTTTGATTTGCATTTCTCTAATTATAAGAGATTTAGAACACTTTTTCCTGTGCTTGTTGCTCCCATAGTGTTGTAAGTAAAAATTGATCTTGGGGCTTATTAGCAGATTGATGAGCATTTATTAGTAAAGAGAGAGAGTT
>NW_025396428.1:0-7913 GCF_016433145.1 Gracilinanus agilis | reverse complement strand
ACATTGGGGAGAAACCTTATGAATGCAAGGAATGTGGAAAGACATTCCGTCAGAGGACCTATCTTGCTGTACATCAGAGAATCCACACTGGTGAGAGACCTTACGAATGCAAGCAATGTGGAAAGACTTTCAGAGTGAGCTCC
Source organism: Gracilinanus agilis (assembly GCF_016433145.1). Classification (NCBI taxonomy): domain Eukaryota; kingdom Metazoa; phylum Chordata; class Mammalia; order Didelphimorphia; family Didelphidae; genus Gracilinanus; species Gracilinanus agilis. The sequence goes on along the minus strand of NW_025396428.1, from coordinate 7,770 downwards.
CATCTTGTTGTACATCAGAGAATCCACACTGGTAAGAGACCTTATGAATGTAATCAATGTGAAAAGACATTCACAGATAGCTCCAGTCTTGTTCTACATCAGAGAATCCACACTGGGGAGAAACCTTATCAATGCAAGGAATGTGGAAAGACATTCCGTCAGAAGACATATCTTGCTGTACATCAAAGAATCCACACTGGTGAGAGACCTTATAAATGCAAGCAATGTGGAAAGACTTTCACAGATAACTCTTATCTTGGGGTACATCAGAGAATCCACACTGGGGAGAAACCTTATGAATGCAAACTGTGTGGAAAGACATTCACAATGTACTTCAGTCTTGCTGTACATCAGAGAATCCATGCTGGGGAGAAACCTTATGAATGCAAGCACTGTGGAAAGACATTCCGTCAGCACTCTGATCTTGCTGGACATAAGAGAATCCACACTGGGGAGAAACCTTATGAATGCAAACAATGTGGAAAGACATTCACAGGTTACTCCAATCTTGCTGTACATCAGAGAGTCCACACTGGGGAGAAACCTTATGAATGCAATGAGTGTGGAAAGACATTTGGTCGTAGTTCCCATCTTGCTGCACATCAGAGAATCCATACTGGTGAGAAACCTTATGAATGCAATGAGTGTGGAAAGACATTCAGTCGGAGCAGCACTCTTGCTATACATCGGAGAGTCCACACTGGGGAGAAACCTTATGAGTGCAAGCAATGTGGAAAGACATTCAATCAGAGCTCCCATCTTGTGGTTCATCAGAGAATTCACACTGGGGAGAAACCTTATAAATGCAAGCAATGTGGAAAGGCATTCACAGATAATTCTTATGTTGCTGTACATCAGAGAGTCCACACTGGGGAGAAACCTTATGAATGCAAGCAATGTGGAAAGACATTCAGTCAGAGATCCCATCTTGCTGTACATCAGAGGACCCATAAAGGCCAGGAACGTTAATAATACAAGCTATGCAAAGGAAAGAAATGTTGGAGGGGTGTAGCAAATTTGGGACTTTAATGCATTGCCAGTGGAGTTGAGAATTGATACAACCATTCTGGATGGTAATTTGGAACTATGCTAAAAGGGCTTTAAAAGACTGTCTGCCTTTTGATCTAGCCATACCAGTGCTGGGTTTATACCCAAAAGAGATCATAAGGAAAAAGACTAGTACAAAAATATTTGTAGCCGTGCTTTTTGTGGTGGCAAAAAAATTGGAAAATGAGGGGATGCCCTTCAGTTGGGAAATGCCTGAACAAATTGTGTTATCTGTTGGTGATGAAATACTATTATGCTCAGAGGAATAATGAACTTGAGGAATTCCATGTCAACTGTAATGACCTCCAGGAATTGATGCAGAGGCAAAGGAGCAGAACAAGAACATCATACACAGAGACTGACACACTGTGGTACATTCGATTATGATGGACTTCTCTACTAGCAGCAGTGTAATGATCCAGGACAATTATGAGGGGCCTATGAGAAAGAACCCTATTCACATCCAGAGAAAGAACTGTGGTAGTAGAAACACAGAAGAAAATCAAATGTTTGATAACAAGGTTCTATGGGAATATGATTGGAGATGTAGACTAAGCGATCACCCTAATGCAAATATTTATAGTACAGAAATAGGTCTTGATCAATGACACATGTAAAACCCAATAGAATTGCTTGTTGGCTGTGGGAGGAGGACAGGGAAAGAACATTAATAATGTAACCTTGGGAAAACATTCTAGATTAATTAAAGTTTTTCAAATAAAAAAGGAATGGAAGCCATGTGAAAAGATGTTTACTTGCAAGTCTAGTCGTTTTGTTTTGTGAAGGAAATTTACCCTCCCCCTTTCTGGTCAGTATACCTTGTGTGAGCCTGAACTTCACAAAAGCGAGGATTGTGTGATGGAAATCATTGAGTGGGGATAGAATGGCAGCAGGAAAAAGGCAGCAATAGAGTCGAGAGATCACAGGAGGGTGACAGTGTGATGTCTCCTACATTTCCGGTTTAACTGTCCCCTGGGCAACCCAGGTAAAATAGAAAGCCACAGTTGGCTCCTGAGATGAGATTTGTGAGAGTTAGTGGGCAGATAAAAGGTTTGATAAACTAAGGCAAGGTTAGATATCCAAGCTCTTCTCTTTCAATTTTTTGGTGATTGGACTTCCCTATGTACATGGCTGAGGGGCCCTCATGGTGGCCAAAGAATAACAAGCTAAATGGAGCAGTGAGGAAAGTATATCTCTTTCCTATATAACCGTCTAAAATTGGATTTAAGTGATAGTGATTAGTTTAAACTTAATCAGTATTGTAATTCTAAAGTATAGTGATAAGTTTAATCCTAATCAATATTGTTATTCTCAAGTGACTAGCATAATTCCATTATAATCTTAATTACAATTAGTAGAATTCATGATTTTATAAGTATCTCTATCTAAAGCATAAAATGGCTCCTAAGGGAGTTTCTAACCCCTCCCTAAGTCATATTTCCCTTCTTTCATAAGATGCTGACCATATGAGTTTCAGGTCTTGTAATGCTGCATCATGTCCTGATATGGTGCAAGAATGTTCATCCTTTCCTATTGGGAGATAACCATCCTCCCAACAGATCAGATGAGCCCTGAGATAATGGTCATCAGTATTTCTTAATAAGGGTATTGTTTTGTGATGTGACCTTAAGACTAATATGGGTTTTCCTTTAATAAACTAGCCAATCAGCTTTGTAGTTGGGTAACAGTTTCCAAAAGAGTCAACCTGATGCTGTGTCTTATAAAATCATCATCATTCTTTGGAAATATTCACTTTGTCATTGTCTTAGTATAAAACCCAGGTCTCTGCTGCCGAGCCTTTGTCATCTGCTGGTTTCTAACTCTGTAATTGGCACACAGTGCCTAGGTTTATATGGAGGATTTGGCCTTCTTCCAATAAACTCTAAAATTCTACCTTGACTTGGAGAAATTTGGCTTTTGACTTTATCTAAATTGTTTAAATTGAGGCGTGGGTAAATTTCTGAGACAGTTTTGACTTAGAATGTGATCCCATAAGAAAATTGGAGCTTAGAATAATTTGTCTTTCAGATCAATTTATTGATAAGTGAAGAATTTATGACCAAAGGAGAAATAGATAACATTATGAGGAGTAGATAGTTTTTATTATATCAAATTCAAAACTTTTGTACAAACAAAACTAATGCAACCAAGTTTAAAAGTGGAAAGGACTTATCATTTGCTTTACAACAATATGTCCAATTAAATCAGCTTTTAAAAATTCTAGACATATTCGCCAATGCTTTAATTCATCATTTCATGGCATCTGGAACTAAAGAGTTAATTTAGGAAGGAAATAATGTCTTTGTTATATAGAATCATTTGTAATTTCATAATTTCTATATGAGGTTTCCCCAAGAATTCTTATAAAGGAAAAATTAAAAGATAACCAATGATATTGTAGATTTCAAATTTGAAATAAAATTATTGACCTCCCAATGTGTTCTATTCAGTTGAATGCATTATCAAAATAATTCTCTTACATAGAAAATCACCATGCATCTATCAGCTTGACTCTCTGGACTGGTTACACTCAGAGGCCAATGTAACATAACTGATAGAATTTACACTTATTTCTACAATTTCTCGACCTATCACTTACATATCAAACCTCAAGCCTATTTTGCATTAAGATCTATGCTACATATGTGGCGAAAATTTATCACACCAGTACAGAACTCCAAGCTAAATAGGTTTGTTGGGAGTTGGTCAGACTCCCAATAAAGCTGGACCCTGGTCAAGATCAAGAGCAGAGACCCCAAGCCTTGGGAGATAGCCTTTTTTATGCTAAGAAATATGATGACTCTATGACAGAAAATACATTCATAATTAAAATAGAATGGATGCAAAATCATATGGGCATCTTAATGATGCAAGTGTTGATTAATCTAATAAGTGTCAAAATGAACACTATAGGTGGTAACTTTGCAGTGCTCAATCAGGGTCTTGGTGTTTTTACTCATGATTATGGTGGAATAATAGGAGTCTGCGGTTTTGGTTAACTGATATGTGAAAACAAGAGTAGTCCTCCACATCCTGTGAGACTTGTCTTCTACAAACAAGACCTTCCTTCCTCTTTTTGATGACCATTTTGTTATTGTAAAAAGGAAATTATGATATTGATTAAAATAAGATATTTGATAAATCTCTTAGGGTACAAGTAGTGCATGAGAACAGAACTTGGAAGAAAGGAACACAGGAAAAGGTTTTGTCAGTTGGTGAGATCCTCTCTCTAGGTCACTCACTGGCTAGCTCACTCTTGGACTAAGTCTCTCACTCACTGAGCTTCATTTAGTGACCTTGGTCTTTTTCTGACCACTGCTGGAGACAGATGGATACAGACACCTGAAACTTTACTCTTGACTGGTGAAAGAGAAGAGAGAACTCTGGAAACCATATGAAGAGGTTTTCTACTTTCCTGTTCAAGAGAAGTCATCTCTAAGAAGAAGCTGGTGTTGGGGGCAGCTGGGTAGCTCAGTGGATTGAGAGTCAGGCCTAGAGACGGGAGGTCCTAGGTTCAAATCCGGCCTCAGACACTTCCCAGCTGTGTGACCCTGGGCAAGTCACTTGACCCCCCCCCCCCCCCCTCTTGCCCACCCTTACCACTCTTCCACCAAGGAGCCAATACACAGAAGTTAAGGGTTTAAAAAAATTAAAAATTAAAAAATAAATAAAAAAGAAGAAGCTGGTGTCTGCTTTGCCTGAGATCAGTTTTAGAGAAAGAGAAAGATTAAAGGCTGTTTATCTGGGCTCTGGGCCTTACCCAGATTGTCAGTTAGCAGCTGCCATCTTGGCTTACTGAGTCTATATGTACTTGGAGACATCTTTATCAAATTAAGTTAATTGAATAAGGATCTTTGGTAGAATATAGATAGCATTTTGTTGTTTTTATAGTAAATCAGGTAGTTTTTAGTGTAGCCTGAAGAACAGAAGGCTCCACCATGAGGTAAACTTAGGAGGTATGTGGATATAGTTCCCCATTTAAGGCTTTCCTTGTTATTAATCCTTATTTTCATATTGTCAAACATAAACAAATAGCTTTTTTTTAAACCCTTGTACTTCAGTGTATTGTCTCATAAGTGGAAGATTGGTAAGGGTGGGCAATGGGGGTCAAGTGACTTGCCCAGGGTCACACAGCTGGGAAGTGGCTGAGGCTGGGTTTGAACCTAGGACCTCCTGTCTCTAGGCCTGACTCTCACTCCACTGAGCTACCCAGCTGCCCCCAATAGCTTTTTATATAAATAGTTTGTCTCCAAGAATCTTCCATATTGACCTAGGGAAGGGAAGCCATACCTGTCTTCAGAGAGGATAGTTAAAAGATACTAATGTGGACATCAAACAAAATATCTTATCACATCCTCCTCCTATCAACTCCCTCATTTCACCAACATTTCTTCATTATACACCCAAGAAGAATGTGGTAGGATTCATGGAATCTCCTGGGTTCGTCTAGATTCATCCTTACAATGTTTTCTCAAGAGATATTTGCTGTCAGCACCTCAAATGATAGGGACCTCTGCGTTCAGATTAGTCGGTTGTCCAGGGTTTATATTGTAAGAATGAGACAAGCCCTGACATTTTTGGAGAAACTGCCATAGAATATTGGAGCAAGAAGAAACAAGTAACCGTTAGAAGAGCAGGGACTGCTGGGGAGGAAAACTGCCCCAGGGGTTTTGGGGGATGTTTGGAACCAGAGAGAAAGGTGGTGAGGGCTGGCTCTGTGAACCCCTGAAATGGCCATTGGTTTTTTCCTGACTTATATAGGAGACCTGCATTTGTGTCATCTTATCTTCTCAACTTTCACAGAGGACATCAACTGAGTTCAACTGGGTTTGAGTTACTGGACTTTCTTTGGGGAGCCAATACCTGAACCTCATTTGCCTTGGGCTTTGCTCAACTGTATTCCCCCTTGTACTTATAGTAAATGCAAGTTATAGAAATATCATTAGTGGGGTTCAGGAAGGTGAAGCATTTGTGGGGGGACACATCTCACCTTCTTGGGTCTGAGGCATTGGTGAGTACCTGCCATTGTGAAGAACCTTGGCATAGGGATTACTTGCACCCCCTATCCAGTTGATACCCTACCTTCACCCCATTGCCCGATTGTTCCTGATTAAACACTCAAGTACTTTCAAGATCTGATCTGTGTTTGGTTTCTATTGGAGACAGACTTGCCTGGGAGGGAGTGCAGTACCACTGGCAGGCCAATCTCCATTTTGGGAGAAGGGAGGAATTTCTGTGTACCCCAACTGGCACCACCATCACATCAGGATATCACTCACTTCTCCCCTTTTTATATTAAGGATATCTACCTGCTCAGAAGGAGGGTCTGAGTCCTGGACATGAAGGAGGGAAAGAAGTAGATGTTGAAGAGATGGGGAAAGGGGAGCCCCACAGAAGAGCATGGATAGTGGTTCAGGTAGAATTTAAGCCCTGGGGCAGAATTGAAGGCCTAAGGAAGAACAGGATCTAGAACTCTCAGAAGAAAAGCTCTGAGAATTTTAGGGACTGAGAGGAACTTGTCAGAAAGTGAGATGCTACCTGAGAAGACTGACTTCAAGAAGTCAAAGTGAGCATGGAGGACATATTCCAAACAGTAGAGACAACTAAGGGAAAGGCAGAGTCACAAGATGGAGCATCTTGACCAAGAATCATCCAGGAGGCCAGTATCACTGGATCAGAGACAGAATCTAGAGAGGCCTTCTTGTGGGAGAAACACACTCATGTTTGTAGAAGAATCTCAGCCCAAGAATGGGAGACTGAAATTCTGTTCAATTTGTAAGAAAAGAATTTCATTTGTAGAAAAAATAGTTTATGGTTGTATAATAACTGGTAGAATAGTCTGGAGGCTAATCAGGTAGCCTCAGGGCTGATGAGCAAGTCCATGGGCTAGTAGAGTAGCCTCTTTGCAGCTGATTTTAAAGAATAGCAGCTCTGTTGTACAGTGTTAACTTCATGTATGGAGTAGCAGCCATAACTGTAGAATAGCAGCTTCCCAGATCTGTAGATTAGGGTTGGCATATTTATTAGGGCCAGGGAGCTTTTCTTCTCCCATTTCTGAGAAATCTTCACCTTTCCTCAAAACCCTGGAAGAGGGGCATGGACAAATTCAGATACACGTGTGTTTTGGGGTTTGATGTCATAGTGAATGATGAGGAAAGGGATTTGCAGAAAGATTTCAAGCAATGTACAGATGCAGGAAAAGCAAGAAGAGGAGATGGAATGTTGGTGGGAGAGAATTCTGAGAGCCAATGGAATCTGGGAAGACACAGTGGGAGCCTGGGTGTCTTTGGGCTTGAACTCTGTGGGGGAGATAGCTCTGGACCTTTCTACAGGACTCCACCAGCAAATCCTGAACCAAAAGTGATCCCTGTGAAAGATCTAGTGAAATCCTATGTCTGATTCCTCAATCCTTGGAGATCTACTTTGTAGACTCAATCAAACCACATTCTACCTGAGGGGTTTTACCTTGAGGGTATACTGAACTGAGCCATCAGTGAGCCTCTAATCCAAATCTGCTAACATCCTATTGACTTGATTGATTTCTTAGTTTAGGGATTAGTTTAGATATCAAACCATCTATATTAGAGAGGATCATTATAGTTGCCTGGGCTATGGCCAACGGCAGAAAACTGTAATCCACTGGGTTGATAGCTAGGGATTCCTGTTTTCTGCTTTTTTTCTCTACTTTTATTGCTGAAGCCAAATTTCTAGTACAATATAAAG
>NW_025396427.1:0-7261 GCF_016433145.1 Gracilinanus agilis | reverse complement strand
AGTCCTTCTGGAGCATCCTAGAGCTGCTTTGCTCAAACTTCCATTGGGCTCTTAAAGATTCAGCTTCTGGTGCTGGCTCTGACACTGGCAAAGGGTGGGACCTTTGGGCCCCTCCCTTCTCTGTGGGTCAGTTTCCTCCTGTAACTGACCAGAGGTGAGCTCTTCATTCTGATGTGGCTTTCAGCCCTCTGTCCTCTGACTTGGGTTGCTCTAGGAGGCGGTAACATTCAAGGATGTGGCTGTGAACTTCACGCGGGAGGAGTGGCGCCTCTTGTCCCCTCCCCAGAAAGAGCTGTACAAGGAGGTGATGCTGGAGAATGCCCAGAACCTGCTCTCTGTGGGTAAGGAGCCCTCTCCCTGCTGCCTGAGTCTGCCATCCAAGGGAGCATGGTCCTCAGCAGCAGACAGGGTTGGGAGTGATTTTCCATGAGGATGGGAGGAGGACTGGTATGCTGAGTTCCTGATCTAGGGCTCTCTGACTGCCTGGTTCTCCTGTAAAAGTAATTTGCATTGTGTAATGGGACCTTGGGGGTTCCCTTTTGTGCTCCTGAAGTCAGAGATCAAATGCGTGTTGGAGAATCTCAGACATGGAAGTAATCTCAGAGCTGATTCTGCCTCGCCTCTCCCTGTCCCAGAATTGGGTCTCCCAAACCCATCTGGGAAAACTGTTCAGGAGGGTTTTCCTCACATTCTATTCCTCTCTGGGGTGGTTCTACTACTGGAGATCTTTTTCTTTTTAACCAGTATAAACTCATAGCTCACAGCTCCTCAGTGTCCCCAGGAGAGATGGTTTGTCCCTAGTCTTCCTTCCTATTGCCCTAAGCCTCCAGCAGAGCCAGTGAGGAAGGGGAGGAAGGGATGAAGCATTTATAAAGACTTGCTTTTGTCCCTGGGGCTCTCTTGAGGGCTTTCTCTATAATATTTTGCACTTCTTCCTCACCTTCATCTTCCTAATGCAGTGACATAATTATCCCCATTTTACAGATGAGGAAATAGATTCAATTAAGTGGCTTGTCCTGAGGCACCCATATAGAAACTGTTTGTGCTGAAATGTGAACTGAGGCCTTCTTGCCTCTAATACCAGGGCCCAGCCCCCTCCCCTTCTAGCTGCCTCTCATTTCCAGTTAATCGAAAACTATGTACTGAGTCCAGCCTTCTCTGAAGAAAATGCCTCAGAACCTAAAATTCTGGTTCCTGATTGGTCCCTGATCTTCTCCCCTCTCCTCTCCCTACCCTAAATGCTGGAGAGATTGTCCTCTCTGAGGCCCCGCTTGCCCTCCTCTGTGATTGTCAAGATGAATGGACTGGCTAAGAGACAGCATTTGGCCCAGTGAAGATTGTTTAGCTCCCCAGGAGAAGAGGCAGAGACTCCTTGAGAGAAGAGTCCAGAGATCAGGGAGGGAGAAACAGGCAGGGTGATGGGACAAAAGCCATTCCCTAGAGGTCCCTGGGTCTGGGGCTTCAGACAGACCCAGAACACTGACCCTCGGACCCAATGTGGGAATTTAGGAGTTTCTGCCTGAATGGACCAGAACTGGATGGGGTGGGAGGGAGGGGGAGGCTGTTGCTTATTCAAGGTCCCTCATCAGCATAACAGGCACATCCTACCCTGAATTCCTTCATTACAGACACTGAGGGGTGAAGGCAGACTCCTGTGGGAGCCCCATAGACAGAGTGTCTGAGTGGAGTCACTGGACTCCCCAACCTTTCCCTAAAGAGACCTCGGTGACGAGCTTCTCTCCATCCTCCTCCCTGACTGATTCTCCCTTGCCCAGGGCTTCCAGGTCCCCCAGAAGATGTGATCTTTTATTTGGAGCAGAGGGAAGCCCCATGGATGCTGGATCAAGAAGGCCCGAGGAGCTGCTGCCCAGGTGATGGAGGATAAAAGAGGTGTGGGAGAGCTGGGGTGACCAGAGACTTCTGGGTGCCCCAGTGAAGCCAGGGCTAGATTTGGAGGCAGAAGGACCTGGTGTGGAATTCTTTTTCAGAGGTTTTATCAGCGGCTCCCTGGGCAAGTCACTGAACCCCTGAGCCTCAGTTACCCCATCTGTAAGATAATGCTGTGAGACTCCATTTTCTATCAGCTCCCTTCATGGGATCAGTCAGTGACCCCCTAAGAAGTCAGTGTTTGGTACCAAAGGGCCTGGAAGTCTCCCAAAAGTGCAAGAAGGGCTGAGCTCATCCCCTCTGAGTTCTTTAGTATCCAGTGCTTGCTTTGTGCTGGGGCCTGGGCTAAAGTATGGGGGACATAAAGGACTGCAGTGGACATCCCCTGCCCTCTTGGAGCTCACCCTCTGCTAGAGCAGATAGATTCCAGCTCCTGGGTAGCCAGTGAAGAGGGAAGACTCTGAGTTACAAAAGGCAAGTCCCTCTAAGGAAACAATGAAGGAGGTGTTGTATCCAGTGCCTCAGATTCCCTTTCCAGCCTAGTAGGATTCTTTAGCATTGCATCACTTCCTTCTACTAATTAATTACCCAATACCATTCATCTCAGCATATTTTAAATCAAAACCAGTATCTTTCCCATTAACCTTGGTATTAATAATAGTTGAATAATAACACTTTTCCATCTTTTCTGTCCTTTCTTGCAACATCATCATCTGCTTCATCTCACAATCCCTGAATATCCAAGTAAAAACAATCTTGATCTTATTTACAACAGCAATGAAAATCCATGTATGTTTATATACAACAGCAAAACCGAACAAAGCAACAGATATGTGTAAACATACCCTTTGTATTGTCAATCTCATTACCAGTCTCAACACTTCCCAACTCAATAATCCATACACATATCCAGGTATCACTGTAAAAAACACAAAAGCTATAAGCATTAAATAACCATACAGTACATCCATTATTCACTTTACCAATGTAACTGTTGAATAGGAATAATCAGGGAACAAAAATACCTTTGTGAAATTTGCAGCCACTTTTACAAAATTGCTGCAGAGCTGAGGTGCTGAATGGACAGCTATTCTGGTGTTGACTTTGATTAACAAGTCTTCAGCAGCCACTAGCTCTGGACAGCTCCTTTGATTAACAAGCTTTAGCAAGTACTGGGAAAATTCTATAGCTTATCAGCTCAGGGTTCTGAGCACTTGGGACCAGTACTACTCAGGGTCTGAAACCAAATATGATCCCACAGTAAAACCTTAGATGTTATCAGGTTCAGACCATATGGCTCACCACTATAAGAAGGGAGAGGGGTTTTGGGAATGGGATTGAATTGATCTAGTGTCAGTAGGTTGACTATGGGCTAACAGACCCAGTTCAGGCAGAGCCTGCCCTTATGTAACACACATAGACCACAAGACAGTAAATAAAAGTTGATTTAATTAAAAGGGAAACTTTAGAAGGAATTTGAGTAACCCTAATGTTTATGTCTAACTCAAGACCCAGATCTAAAGTTGTTCCCTCACGAGAAGTCTTTAGAGTAATTTCCTACACTAAACCTAACCTCTGTGACCTAAAAATCCCCAGTCCTACTCTAGCTGAAGCTGCACTATACCAAACCCTTTTTGATGGTATTTCAGGTTGTGGTCTTAGGCAGTTAGGCAGAGCAGGGCAAAGGGAGGAGGTCCTGGATCCAGAAAGGAACCAGACCTCATCTTATAAATCAGGTCAGATGGTCAGGATTACAGAAGTTCCAACAGGTAACAAGTAGAATGGGAAGTCAAAGTAGAAACAGCCATCAAGGATAAGCAGTCAGTCTTTCAGGTCAAACCAGAGAAAAAGACCCAGCTCAAATCTTAGTTAACTGCCGCAACTTCTCCCACATTCTAGAATGTTTTCCCTGCATCTGTTCTTTTCAGACCATGCTTCACCTTCTCAAATCCTCTCTTCCTTATAACAAACAGAGTTAATATTGAGTGCTGAGAAATAAAGGCAAGAGAGAGACAGAAACATGGCTGAAGCCAGAGCATGCTTTTGCCTTCTAGGAGAGAGACCAAAATGCAAGGACCCTGTCAGAGCTTGGGCCTGACATAATCCCAGAACCCAGTTATTAAACATGTATTAAATAATAAATATGTTTTAGGAACCGTGCTAAGCCCTGTTAAGGGAGAAACCAGAGAAAGGTGCCTTATACAGTAAATATGGGTCCAGGTGAGTGTGTGAGAGATAGGAATGACAGGAAGGAGCCCAAAAGTAGGGAGACTAAAGTTTAACAGCAAAGGGGTGTCTGTTACTGAATTGGCTGTTAGATCCAACTGCCACTCTGAAGCATCAAGACTAGGCCTATGGAAACCAGCAAAGTAAAGGCAAGAGTTTATATGTTAAGGCAACATATTTAATCAAGGACAAACTAAGATTTAGGATGGGAATAGGGTTTACTACACTTAAAACCTAAGGGCCAACCCAGGGTCAGGAAAAGGGACTTAGCTATGCTAAACTATGGCCTAAGTCAGTTAGGGCTCAGTAAAAGCAGTACTGGAGTCACAAGGGGAAAGTTCCTCCCAACCTGGTTCCAGCCAGGTTTGGTCAGCTTTGCTAAGGACCTGAGGATGGCTTTACTTGGGATCTCACATCTAATCCAGGGATGGTTTCAGGATGCCAGGAGTCAACTCCACCAGAACAGATGATCCAAGGTATCCAGGTAGGGAGGGAAAGTTTGCAATGCTGTCCACCAGATCATATACCACTCCCTACTCGGTGCTGCTCTGCAGGTCTGATGTCCTCTGCTGTAAGCCTTCACTATTCTCCAGGATCCCAGGGAATCTGGATATAACTCCCCTAGCTCGGATGTCTCCCAGGGTCAGCAACCGTTTTTTTTTCCAACCCCCACGGAGCCTCTCAGGCACAAGCCACTTCCTGCTTCCCCATTCCATGTGGAATTCTCCAGCCCTTCCTGCTAGGTCCACATTAACTATATATATATATATATAAACTAATACCTAAATAATCCTCACAACAGCCCTGAGCACACAAAGGAAGGGAAACAATAGTCTGGATGTCTTAGAGCTCACAGTCTAGAACCCAGATATGGAGGTGGTTAGAGAAGAAGCAACAGATCTTGAATCTCACTCCGAGATAATCCAGAGAGAAAGGAGTGTTGGGGAATGGAAATGCATTCAATTCAACAGGGAAATCAGATACTAGGGGAGGGAAGTGCATGACAGTTTAAGAAGAAAAGCATTCAAATGAGGAAATAATCAAAATTCTAATGATAAAAATAGACATAAACCATTTGCATATGGCCCCTAGTATGTGCCATACAGTTTATAAATATTATCTCATTAGATTCTCATAGGAACCCTAGGAATCAGTTGATATTATTATGTCCATATTACAGTTGAGTAGCCTGAGACCAACAGAGCACCTGTGACTTGCCCAGGGTTAAAAGTCCTAGCAGTTTTCTGAGGTACAATGAAAATACACCACCACGTATATTAGGATTTTTAAGAATATCATGAAACACCAGTATCTATATAAAGGTGGGAAATAGGAAGAGAATTATAGGAGCTTTCTTACCAATTTCCTTACAAAAGAATCATGGACTTAACTTCTTGTATGAGACATTTTAAAACATGGTAAATGCCATGTTTTGTTTAAATTGTATTCAGTAGAAGGAATTTATTTTAGTGAAAAGAGGCATTTAAAGAAAAGTAATGGCTTACCCAAGGAGTAAGGAACAGAACAAATCTTTTATTCCTTGGATAAATGCTAAAAGGAGTGCTGAATTCTTTCATCTGATCTCAGATACTGGAACAAAAAATAAGGTATAAAACAATCACGAAGGAAATTACATAATGCTTACAGAGAAGCTAGATGATGAAATAATAGGAATATTTAGTCTACATATATCCAGTGGTGTCATACCTAGGAAGAAAGGATTGAATGTGTAGACAGTGAAAATAAAAGCAAAAAGGTTGAAAGTGTTACCAGAAATTAGTTGGCAAGTGAAGGTGACTGAGAGGCAGGGAAAAAAATGGTTCCAGGACTTTGGTGGGTGGCTGGCAAAGTGTCTGTTACTCCATGGACTTTTCCATTGGAAGGAGATATCTGGTTTCTCTCTGTACCTACCATGCTTTGTTGAATCAACAATTATTAAGAGTCACTGGCTAGAGTTGAGTTGAGTGATAGGTGGGACACCCAGTGGTGGACACTAGTGCCAAAATTCTTACTCCCTCTCCAAATTGGATTTTACTGGTTGTTACCAACTGGATTCCTGGAGGACCCTTGTTTAATTAAGACATATGTGAGACCCCAATCTGTTCAACTGGACCTGTTCACTTTCCAGTTTTTCTTTCTTTAAATATCTTCATAGGAACTCTGGTTAGGCTTGAGTTAGATAGCTGAGGGATTTTTAGTGTGGTCACTATATAGATACTTTCTTGGACCTTGAGGGGAGGGAATCCAAGTTGTGTTTAAGTTAGCTAATCCCACAACCTTCCCAACCTGTCCCTGTTTGTTAAATAAACCATGTTATGTTACCTAATAGCCTCTCCTTGAACATCCTTACCCAGATCTGGTGATTTGGCCCATCACCAACAGTTAAGAACCCTGTTTGATACTGCAGTTAGATACCCTAGTGACACTTCATTTATCTTTTATCCAACCTCCTTATATTTATTTTTCCAAAAGTGAATTGTTGAGTACTGTGGAGAGAGCATGCCCAGCCACAAGATTTAGTCTCAGCTGCCAGGATTTTATGTCAAGTCACTCATCCAGGCTTTCTGGGGTCATGGTCTGAGTTATGAATATAATAATGCTAACCTGTCCGAAATCCCAGATTTGTTATGAAGAGCCAACGAGATCACATAGGAGGCTCTTTGTTATTTAAATTGTTCTTTAGCTTTGAGGTAATGGCCTTTTCAAAGGATGAATTGTGCTTTTATAGTTGGAAGGCTTTTCTTTTTACCTGAGGAAATTGGATATAAAATGGTTTAAGTTCTGACAGTTTAGTACAGGAGATAGTTATATATGTATATATGTTGCTCTATATGTATGTTTTACTGTTTGTTCCTTTTAGAAGGAGAGATCAGACCTGAAGTGAAGGTGAATCCAACAGAGATGAGCCCTTCTGTAGAAGAAATGGACCTACGAAGATTCATGAGTGATGGTCCCAATAACTTTGCTTTCAGAGAATTCTGTGTTGCACCTCAAAATTTATCTCATATTGAACATCAAAGAATACACACTGAGGAAAAATCTAGTGAAAGTAATCAGTGTAGAAAGACTGTTATGCACAGGGCCAGCTGTGCTGGACATCAGAGAATGCACATTGGGGAGAAACCTTATGAATGCAAGGAATGTGGAA
>NW_025396426.1:0-3759 GCF_016433145.1 Gracilinanus agilis | reverse complement strand
GTCTTGGAGAAATCAGTGCTGGAGCATTGACTCCAGGTGTTTCCAAGAAGGGGATAGTGAAAGGTAGGAGAATAGAAAGAAGCACTCCCATCACTTAATAGAGAAGCATATACTTAAGGGCGACAGTATATCAGAACTGTGCTAATTTTGGGGGATACAAAGATTCAAAAAAAGCAACAATCTAGGTAATTTAATGAATAGAGTCTTGAAGTAGGCTCAATCAGAAAGATCTGAATTCAACCTGCCTTGGACATTTGGTAGCTGTATGACCCTGGACAAGCCACTTAATTTATCTAAGCCTCAATTTCCCCATCTGTAAAATGAAGAAATTGGGGTTGATGGCTTTCTGAGGTTCTGTTCAGCTTGGTTTTATGATCCTATGACCCTTTCTTCAATAAATATACATACCTTTATGAAAACTATATATACATATATATATCTTAAGTAGATATAAGTAAATATGAGGTAATAGGAGGTAGGCAGCTTAGGGAATCTGGAAAGATCTCATGTCTTTTGAGCTGACTCTTGAAGGAAACAACAGATTCTGTTTTTAACTCATTTATTTTTATTAAAAGATACTTTATTTTCTCAATTCCATATAATAACAATTTTCAACATGTGTTTTCCAAAATTATAAGATCCAAATTGTCTGCTTCCCTCTTTTCTCTCCCCCTATACAGTAAGCAATTTGATCTGGGTCAGACATGTATTCTGCAAAACAGACTTCTCTATTGGTTGTAAGAGCATATTTGTATAAAATCACAACCTTCAAATAAAACTGTAAATAAACTGATGTGAAAGAGAGTATGCTTTGATTTGCATCTGACTCCAACAGTTCTCTCTCTGGAGTTCTTTGTCATAAGTCCTTCAGAATTGTCCCAGATCATGGTATTGCCAAGAGTAGCTAAGTTGATCATAGTACATTATCGCTGTTACTGTGTGCTTTGTTCTCCCGGTTCTGCTTATTTCACTCTGCATCAGTTCATGTAGATCTTTCCAGCTTTTTCTGAAGTCATTCTACTTATCATTTCTCATAGCACAATAGTATTTCATCTCCAACACATACCACAACTGAACCAAGGGATTCTTAGGCAAAAGGTCAGGAAGGAATGCTTTCTATTCATAGGCTATAGCTTATACAGAGGTACAGAAACAGGTGATGGGATTCTTCTCCATCTCGTAGTTTTCTACTTCAACTCATTATTATTACTAAATGGATAGTAATCTCAGTTTTTTCCTTCTTCCTGAAGGAGCATAAATACTGACAGAATCAGGTACTACCGTTGGGACCTAAAGCTCCATTTTCCCCTCTCTAGTTGAGACTTTGGTAATAGTTGATATTTCCATAGCATTTTTCTGTTCACAGAGCATTTTCCTGACAATCACACTGTGAGGAAAGTAGTACAAACTGTCATGGCTACTTTGAGAAAGCTGCTGACCACAGTTAAAGTGGAGCTCAGGGACCAGCCAGGAGGCCAATTCTTCTGGATGCAAGTCCCTGATATTTATGCCCTGGAAAACATTTTTTCCTTTTTGTTCGGGTTGTGGGAGAGGAATTCCACTCATGAATAAACTGATTCTCTGGCATTCATCCTGGTTTGTGGATTACAGTATTTCATTTGTTTGAAGACTAAAATTTCATGCACATGATTTTCCTCTTTCAACATTTTTAATTTGATAATTGAACTTAGTGACGTTGCCGATCCCTATCATTTTCTGCACAGCGGGGATATTCCAGGTGTGTTAATTCTTTGCTGGTCTAGGAACACATCTTCAGTAGCTGCAGAGATGTGATGAGAACTGGGAAGGAGATTTAGTTCTGGTAGTATACTGTTTCTTTTGAGGGAAAAAATGGAACTTGTTTTCCTCCCTTTAAAGGGAAATGCAAATACCAATGTTGGTAGCTTTTGTTATCTAAGTAAATTAAATAGATGATGTCACATCCTGAAGCTTGATTGAGGAAAAAGGACAGTGATCTGAATTTATTTTCCATTACTCTAAACTGTGCTCAATGGTTTTTATTTCCTCCTTATTTTGAAAAATAATGTTTAACACAAATTTAGTAGCATTAAAATAATAGAATTTAAAAATAAGATCATGCGCAATCATAAATTCCATATTGTTTACAATTTATTTTTCAAGTCTTGTTTTTCTCTTTAAGCTGTAAATCTTTTCAGGGATACAGTAGTAAATATTCATAAGCTTTGTAGTATTTGAGTTCTTACATTCTGTTCCCCTTCTCCCTCTCCCCCCTTTAATTATGAAAACAGATCCTGTTCTCACAGTGCAATGCAGAACATTACATAGATAAGTGTAACAAGGCAGTGGAGCTGGAGCTGTAAAGTCACCCTGGGAATCATATTTCCTCTAACCCAGTCCTCTTACAGATGAAGAAACTGAGGCCTGAGAAGTAAAATGACTTGTCCAAGGGCACAAAGAGAGTAAGTGGCAGAGCCCAGATTTGAACCCTTGACTATAGATGCCACATTTGCCTTTGTGCCTCGCTGATTGCTTTGTAAAACAGTATTAGGTGAGGTCCAAGTACAGTGTAGTAGAAAACTGAATTGGGCTTTTTTTTTTTTTTAAATCAGAGGAGACCTGGGTTAGTGCTACTGACAAGTTTGTGAGATCCTGGGGAAATAGTTTAACTCCTCTGAGTTTGTTTTCTCCCATATAAATGGGGGTAAATGTCATAATGTATGCCTTAAGGGATCAAATATACCTTAAGTGATAGTTATGAGGATCAAATGAGATCAAATGTGTAAAGTGTTTATGTGACTATCAGCTGTTATTATTTAAACTTTTGAAGGGCTGTAAGAATACTACTGTAAAGATCTCATTTTTGTTCAGTCGTTTTTCAGTCATGTCTTACCCTTTGGAACAACATTTGGGATATTTTTAGCAAAGATAATGGAGTGGTTTGCCATTTCCTTCTCCAGCTCATTTTACAGATGAGGAAACTGAGGCAAACAGAATTACGTGACTTGCTCAAGGTCACACAGCTAGTAAGTATCTTGAGACTGGATTTGAACTCAGGAAAATGTCTTCCTGATTATCCTCCCTCCCCTTTTTTTAAAGAGTACAAAATCTTGCAGCTCAGGTAAAACTTGCCTCTATATCCTAAGAGTTTGGTACTTTTCTTCACAGCCATTAATTTTAAATCTAGTCAAAATAGGAATTTACTCATTAGTGTAAGTAAGGCCTCCCAATAAGAAGAAAGCTATTTCATGTCTGCCCAAATAAGCCTGTAATGCCAAATACATCACATGAAATTTATCAAATTATAATTGTACCTCACAGTTGCTTTTTAATTTTTTTCTTTAGTCATGTAAAGAAAGAGCTTAAAATTTTAATTAATAGCGGTTTAATCAGCAAGAAGCATTTCTTAGTCCTCATTAATCTTAATGCAGTTAGGTGGTGCAATGGATAGAGTGGGCCTAAAATCAGGAAGACCTGAGTTCAAATGTGGCCTCAGATACTTACTAGCTATAGAATTCTGGGCATGTGTTGACAAACATATGGCACGCATGCCGGAGGGGCTGTTCCCCTCCCTCTCTCCACAAGCCTGAGGACATTTGTCACATGACCCACCCCTCTGCCCAGCAGCCCAATGGGAGCACTTCCTCCCTCCCCTGGCTAGGTTAAGGCAGGGAGGCTCAAATGCGGTATGAAGGTTGAATTTTGGGCACTCGGCCTCTAAAAGATTCACCATCACTGAGTTAGGCAAATCTCTCTCTCTCTCTCTCTCTCTCTCTCTCT
>NW_025396425.1:0-2136 GCF_016433145.1 Gracilinanus agilis | reverse complement strand
TTTCTCTACTTTTATTGCTGAAGCCAAATTTCTAGTACAATATAAAGTCTATAAAATAGGCTTCTAACTTGTCCCCATTGCAAGTGATACTCACTGATGGTTTTAAATAGATAATACACATTATTTTAAAGAAAGGCCCATTTATTCCTCTATTTGCCAGTTGTTTAATTTTGCTTTTTAAAAGCTCACCTTCTGTCTTAGAATCTATACTGTATATTGCTTCCAGACAAAAGCTTGGTAAGGGATAGGCAATGAGGGTAAAGGGACTTGGCCTAGGCTAGAGAGGGCACACCAGAGGGGCGGGGCTAGAGACTCCACAGCAACAGGGGCGTGGCCAGAAACACCTGCACGGGAAGGGGCGTGGCTTTCTCCTCCTTTCTTCTGCCTGTGGCTCTTTTTTTCTCCTGCAGATCCCCAGGATGTCTGAGTCTCCTCCAGGCTTTACAAGCTGTGGGCCACACCCACATTTCTTTTCTGCAAGCTTTGGGGGAGAAGAGAACATCCCTGGAGCCCCCGCACTGTCTTAGGACCAAAAAGAGCTTGGAACGGGACGCCTGATGTCCCGGGATCGTTTTCTTTCTTCCCGAAAGCCAGGAGAACAGAGTGCCTTAAACTGAGCACGGCGAGCAGAGGAAGCACCTTCCCTCGGACCCACGGCGGGAGGGGCTGGGGCGGGCTCACAGTAGGTGCGGAAGAATGAAGGGGAGGGAGGCGGGGTCACACTGGAGGCTCAGAAGGGACCCTCTGGAGGAGGGGAGTGGGACGAGGCAGAGGACCAGCCCCGAGGGTCAGGACGCGGCAATCTAGCCCCTGATTAAGCAGCGCAGAGGCCTTCGGGAAACCGGAAGCTAAATTCGTACCCAGTCCCCCCTCCTCCCCCACTTCCAAAGATTTTCCCGCCTTGTCTCCTCAGCAGGCCTTGGAATTTCCTGCGTCCCGCCCCTCTAGGCTCGGTAATTATGAAGCGGTGCCTGGGGACAGCGGAAAAGGGGGGCTGGAGTGGGGAGGGGCCAGAGGTCGAGGAGCCTGGCTCCTGCTGAGGAAGGGGAGAGGGCGGGAGGCAGAGACTATTACAGAGTTGGAATTCTTTCTTTTAGGAGTCCCTTTGGGGTAGATCACCTCCCGCCTGTGCCTCCTTGAGCCCAATTCCTGGATTCCCCCCAAAGCCGGGAGCCCCTTCCCTCCCCTCCCCCCACGTCCTGGGACTCTGGAGCTGGGCGGGGCTGGGTCGGTTAAGGACGTGGGGCCTGAGCTGAGTGGGACCCGCAGCGTCGGGATGCTAATTTCCTGCGGGGTACAACATATCTGTGGGGCTGCTCTGGTGTCTGAGTGGGGACGGCTGTGGCCTCCGGCTTCCTCTTCGGGATCTCCTTTCCTGCTAAAACGTCGGGCCTGGAGGAGGTTGGGGTGGCAGTACAGGGATGCAGTTTTACCAGCCCTGTAAGGACCCAGGATTCCTGCCTCCCAGCCTCTGGGCCCCAGACCTCCAAGCTTCTGCTCCCCCGCCCCCTTCCCCTGCCCCTTGGGCAGCCTCAGCTTCAGTCACCCCAAGCAATCTCTATTCAGGCTAAACAAGGCAATAATGACCAGAGAGAGGGCTCAGAGTGAAGAGGAGTTGAGGAGGGCTTCCTGGTGGAGGCGAGATTGTCGTTTGGACTGTAGGGAAGCCCGGGAGGACAGCTGGGGAGGGAGAGCCTGTCAGTCGCCCATCAAGGACAGTCAGAGATTGTGTTCCTGGCCAGGAGGTAGAGATGCTGTTCTTGGACCCCCAGGAGGCTGGTGTGTCCTGGGGCAGGGAGGAGGGGAATGGGGTCATTAGGGCTGGGAGTGCTGAAGAACATCCTGGGGAATATGATGGGGGAGCAGGCTGGGCCTGAAGAAAGTCACCTCAGGGGCTGAATGGAGACTGGCAGGAAGAGGGAAGAGAGGCCAGGAGGCCAGCAGAGCACCAGAAAGGCCCTGCAGTCAGGGATGCAGGGCTGAGGGGAGAAGGAGGGCCTTCCCTCCAGGGAGGACTGCCCTCTGGCAAAGGGAGCCCAACCTGGGGAGCTGGGGAGCACAGGGAAGAGTGCCAGGCCTGCAGTGGGGAGGGCCTGGGTTCCAATCTGACCTCAGACCCTTCCTGTGTTATTGGCA
>NW_025396424.1:0-5530 GCF_016433145.1 Gracilinanus agilis | reverse complement strand
AATAATACCACTGCTCAGTATCATATTATCCTACATGGCCTTCATAATCACCTTATGAAAATATCAATTGTTGTTATTATGGATTACACTGTTATCATTGTTATCAATCATTGTTCTTCTTCTTATCCACTGTTACTCCTATTCATTTCATCTTCTCAAGTTTTGCCCATGGCACCCTTGGCAGAAATATGTTCAATGAAGATGTTCAATGAAGATTTTTCTTTTTTGTTTTTTTTTGTGGTTTTTTTTTTAATGATACTTTGCGTAATGTTTCGAAAATTCTCTTCCTTGACATATGTTTTCCTACAGAACTACCTGGTCTATGAGGAGATGTCCATGATAGTAGAAATGGTGTCAGGTGTTGCTTTGCTTAACCAAGCTTTGGAAACTGAGGACCTTTTGTTGACACAGGAGCATCTCAGAAATCCTTCAGTAGATTTCAATAACCTGCATGAAGACCACCTGGAACGGTAAGGGATCCTTCATTCCTTTCAGCCCTTTGTTTTTTTGTTTTTGTTGTTGTTTTTCTGGTGTTGTTTTTTAATTTTGATTAATTTTTTATTTTTAGAAAAATTTTCCACGGTTACATAATTCATGTTTTTACTTTGCCCTTCAACCCCTCAATCTCTGCCCCCATCCCCATAGCTAACTTGCATTTCCACTGGTTTTAACATGTGTGGTCAGTCAAGACTTATTTACATATTATTGATAGTTACATTGGTGTGGTCCTTTTGGGTCTACATCCCCAATTATGTCCTCATCAACCCAGGTATTCAAGCAATTGTTTTTCTTCTGTATTTCCTCACCTGTAGTTCTTCCTCTGAATGTGGTTAGCTTTCTTTTCCATAAATCCCTCAGAATTGTCTTGGGTCATTGCATTGCTGCTAGTACAGAAGTCCATTACATTCTATTTTACCACATGGTATCAGTCTCTGTGTACAATGTTCTTCTGGCTCTGCTCCTTTTACTCTGCATCAATTCCTGGAGGTCTTTCCAGTTCACATGGAATTCCTCCAATTTATTATTCCTTTGAGCACAATAGTATTCCATTACCAGCATATGCCACAATTTGTTCAGCCATTCCTTCAGCTGAAAGGCATACCCTCGTTTTCCAATTTTTTGCCACCACAAAGAGCGTAGCTATAAAAATTTTTGTAGAAGTCTGTTTATCTGTGATCTCTTTGGGGGGGTACAAACCCAGCAAAGGTATGGCTGGATCAAAGGGAAGGTATTCTTTTATCGCTCTTTGGACATAATACCAAATTGCAATCCATAATGGTTAGATCAGTTCACAACACCACCAGCAGTGCATTAATGTCCCAATTTTGCCACATCTCCTCCAACATTCATTACTCTCACCTGCTATCATTTTAGCCAATATGCTTGGTGTGAGGTGGTACTTCAGAGTTGTTTTGATTTGTATTTCTCTAATTATTAGAGATTTAGAACACTTTCTCATGTGCTTATTGATACTTTTGATTTCTTTATCTGAAAATTGCCTATTCATGTCCTTTGACCATTTATCAATTGGGTAATGGCTTGATTTTTTATACAATTGATTTAGCTCCTTGTATATTTGAGTAATTAGACCTCTGTCAGAATTTTTTGTTATAAAGATTTTTTTCCCAGTTGTTTCCCTTCTGATTTTGGTTGCGTTGTTTTTGTTTCTACAAACCCTTTTTAATTTAATATAATTAAAATTATTTATTTTACATTTTGTAATTTTTTCTAACTCTTGCTTGGTTTTAAAATCTTTCCTTTCCCACAGATTTGACAAGTATACTATTCTGTGTTCACTTAATTTACTTAATTTTTTTGCTGAAATAATTTCTTTTAGTATGGAGTCCAAATTTCTATTAATTTCTGCTTTTTCAGGAAGACCAATGATTCTCAGATTGTCTCTTCTAGACCCGTTTACTTCATCTGTCACTTTCTAATTGAGATATTTTATGTTTCCTTATATTTTATCAGTATTTTGACTTTGTTTTATTTGTTCTGGCTATCTTGAGAGATCATTGGCATCTAATTGCTCAATTCTAGCCTTTAGGGACTGGTTTTCGGCTATAATCTTTTGGTTTTCCTTTTCAATCTGGTCATTTCTGGTGTTCAATTTGCTTATCAGTTCATTTGATTTCTGAGCCTCACTTTCAAATTGCAAAATTCTGCCTTTTAAATTGTTATTTTCTTGCCAGATCTCTTCCATCTGTCTCATCATCTCAGATTTGAACTCTTCAATAGCTTGTGGCCAGTTTTCCTTATTTTGGGAAGGTTTTGATATGATTACTTGTTTGTTCTCCTCTGCTGTTTGCTCTGTTGTCTGGATTTTATCTGTGTAAAAGTTGTCGAGTGTTACAGATTTCTTCTTGATGATCTTTCTCTTTTGGGGTTCTTTTCTCTGGCCATTGTTAGCCCTGTGCCCTTTCTGGTTTATCCTCACACTCAAGGACTGTCCGCGCTCTTTAGGCTCCTGAGGTCTCAGGTCTCGTTGTTTTCAGGGTCACGTCTCCTGGTGGTCCCCTTGCTTGTTCCTCTGCCCGAGGCTCCTTTAACAGTCTCAGGGTGCTGCTTCCACAGTTGTGCACCCCTTCTGCACTGGGTCCCCACTGAAGGTCCACGCCTGCACTCAAGATCCCAGTCCTTGCCTGCGCTCAGTATTCGTGTCTAGGCTTACCCGAGCCAGCACTCGTGCCTGCCCTTAGGGTCTGTGTTCAAAGTCTGTGCTCGTTCTTTAGCCTCTTGGGGTCGTAAGTCTTGCTGCTCTCAGGAGGAGGTCCTGGTTACCCCAGGTAGTTGTCAAGGACTTAATGCGTGCCCCAAACTTGCTCTAACTCTTGTGCACTGGCTTTGGCACTGTAGGTGGTGGGGTGGGGAAGGGAGTTGCTCAGCTCGTGTTTTAGTGAGAGGTGTTTCACCCTTTTATAGCTTGGAAATGCCTCGATTCCATGTACCTCCAATGCTGCGCCCTGTTTTGGGGTCCCTTCGCTCCTCTGGATTTGTTTTTATGTCTTCTTGAGGAGTTCTATGTGTTTCTGTTAGGAGAGGTTAAGCAGCTGCTTTTTACTCTGCCACCATCTTAACCTGGAAATGGAAGACTCGGTAATAGCAATTTTTAATATTTGCCAATACCTTCTTTTCTTCTTGGGATATAAATTGATTGAACTTGTTGTGTCCCTTAAAGAAAAGAATATTTTTTCTCCTCCCCCCATTCTCTTAATTACTTTATGTTGATTCTCTTGAGTTCTGGGTTTGGGCAGCAAACTCTGTTTATTTCCGTTTTTTTCTTGATGAATGTTTTTGGAAATCCTCGATTTTATTGAATGACCATACTTTCCCCTGCGATAATATAGTTAGTTTTGCTGGATAGTTGATTCTTGGTTGTAGACCCAGTTCTCTTCCTTTCCAGAATATTGTGTTCCATGCCTTCCAGTCCTTCAATGTAGATGCAGCCAGATCCTGTGTTATCCTAACTGTGGTTACCTGATATCCAAATGACTTCTTTTTAGCAGCTTGTAATATTTTTTCCTTGGTCTGGTAGTTTTTTAATTTGGCTATAATATTCCTGGAAGTTGTCAGTTGTGGAAGTTGTCAGAGGAGGTGATCTGTGTATTCTGTCATTTTCTACTTTTCCCTCTTGTTCAAGAAGTTCTGGGCAATTTTCTCAGATAATTTCTTGTAAAATGCTATCTAAACATTTTATTTATCATGATGTTCTGGTAAACCAATAATTCTTAAGTTGTCTCTTCTAGCTCTGTTTTCCAGATCTTTGGTTGAATCAATGAGGTGTTTCATATTCTCCTCAAATTTTTTATTTTTAAATTTTTTAAAATATATTCTTCCTGTCTTGTGAAGTCATTTGCTTCTAGTTGTTGAGTTCTGTTTTTTAAAGACTGAATTTCATCCCTGGCTTTTTGGTCACCCTTCTCTTTCTGGTCTGATTTTCTTTGTAGATCATCTTTTGCCTTCTTTGCTTCATTTTCAAGCTGGCCAATTCTGGTTTTTAAGACTTTATTTTCTTGTTTTATTTCATGTATTTCCTTTTTCAAATTGTCTTCAGCCTCTCTTGATTGGTTTTTGAGTTTCTGAAGTTCTTGAGTTAATTGAATTTTAAATTCTTGAGTCAATTGAATTTCGAGATCTCCCAAAGCCCGTGTCCAATTCGCTGGAACTACTTCCTCTTCTTCTATTTCAATTTCATTTGCTCTCTTTTCACTTCCTTGAAAGAAGGTGCCAGTTGTCTTTTCTTTTCTCTTTTTCTGTTGCTTACTCATATTTTTCCCCCTTCCTTGTGCTGCTAGTTTGAGCAGATGTATTTAATGATCTTTGATGAAAGATCTTCCCACAGCTGGCAATGGAGGGTTTGTAGTTACTTTCTCTGCCCTCTGAAGACTTCTTGTCTGTCCCATTGTTGGGATTAATCCTGTATTGATGGGATTAATCTTATTACTTAATTACTTAATTTTGCCCTGAGGGTAAAACCTCAAGTGGAGGGAAAAACAAACAAAAACCAAAAAAAATTTTCTGGGACAAGAAGGAGCTTTTTGACTGAACTGAGCTCTCCAGCAGTGGGGTCCCCCACACTGTCCATTGTATTTGATCTGGTTTTCTTTCCTCTTAAAGCTCTGTGTTCTCTATCTTGGCATGAGTAAGCCAAGCTGTCTGAGGTCTGGGGTTTGGCTCTCTCTAAGCCACCTTCTTCCTGGCGTTTTTGCTGTGTTTCTCTGGTTTTCTCTTACAGTCACCTCTCTAGTGCCTGTGTTTAACTCCCCAAGTCCAGTTCCATCAAGTCCCTCTCTCTTCTGACCAGTACACCCTCCAGCCCTGAGATTTCCCGGGCCGCTGGAGACTCAGCACAGCACATGGGGGAGGCGTCCTGGGATTCCCCTTCTATGCCCTCAGATCCGACAGTTCAAGAATTCAAGCCTTTTTCTTGGAGTACCTCTTTAGTTATGCTGCAGTAGCATTCCCTCTGCTTTGTCCCTTTATTAGATTTGGTCCTCTTTCTTCTTGAAGCGCATTGTTTTCTATCTCGATGTGTAAGGGTGTGGGGGTTTTAAGATTTGCTCTGTCTAAGCTGCCATCTTCCCAGAAAACCCCTTTCAGCTCTTTGTAAATGGTAGAGGTGAGATTCTGACATCCTATATTTCCAGAGACCTCCAAACTCAAGAATGCAGTCCTTCCTGTCAAGGCCCTTTTGAAATGTTTTGTTTCCTGATCTTACGTCTTCCACATGGTCTTGAAGTGCTAAGAATGCTCATGTAGGTTGTCTTCACCATATTTCCTTTTTGGGAAACGTGGATGTGTTTTCCATTCAACTGTGTGTGATGTAAGGAAAGATGCCACCTCGTCATATGCATGTCATATCCTTTCAAGTCAAGGTGCTAGCTGGGGCCTTCTGTCAATTAGGGTGAGGAGGGTCATGTAACAGGCCTCAGGAAGAAGTCAGCAGGACCTGCATTTGAGTCCTGGTATCGCCTGGGTGAGCCCCAGACCAAGTTGAGCTCTCAGGGTCTAAGGTAACTCTCCGCACTGG
>NW_025396423.1:0-5529 GCF_016433145.1 Gracilinanus agilis | reverse complement strand
AATAATACCACTGCTCAGTATCATATTATCCTACATGGCCTTCATAAACACCTTATGAAAATATCAATTGTTGTTATTATGGATTACACTGTTATCATTGTTATCAATCATTGTTCTTCTTCTTATCCACTGTTACTCCTATTCATTTCATTTTCTCAAGTTTTGCCCATGGCACCCTTGGCAGAAATATGTTCAATGAAGATGTTCAATGAAGATTTTTCTTTTTTGTTTTTTTTTGTGGTTTTTTTTTTTAATGATACTTTGCGTAATGTTTCGAAAATTCTCTTCCTTGACATATGTTTTCCTACAGAACTACCTGGTCTATGAGGAGATGTCCATGATAGTAGAAATGGTGTCAGGTGTTGCTTTGCTTAACCAAGCTTTGGAAACTGAGGACCTTTTGTTGACACAGGAGCATCTCAGAAATCCTTCAGTAGATTTCAATAACCTGCATGAAGACCACCTGGAACGGTAAGGGATCCTTCATTCCTTTCAGCCCTTTGTTTTTTTGTTTTTGTTGTTGTTTTTCTGGTGTTGTTTTTTAATTTTGATTAATTTTTTATTTTTAGAAAAATTTTCCACGGTTACATAATTCATGTTTTTACTTTGCCCTTCAACCCCTCAATCTCTGCCCCCACCCCCATAGCTAACTTGCATTTCCACTGGTTTTAACATGTGTGGTCAGTCAAGACTTATTTACATATTATTGATAGTTACATTGGTGTGGTCCTTTTGGGTCTACATCCCCAATTATGTCCTCATCAACCCAGGTATTCAAGCAATTGTTTTTCTTCTGTATTTCCTCACCTGTAGTTCTTCCTCTGAATGTGGTTAGCTTTCTTTTCCATAAATCCCTCAGAATTGTCTTGGGTCATTGCATTGCTGCTAGTACAGAAGTCCATTACATTCTATTTTACCACATGGTATCAGTCTCTGTGTACAATGTTCTTCTGGCTCTGCTCCTTTTACTCTGCATCAATTCCTGGAGGTCTTTCCAGTTCACATGGAATTCCTCCAATTTATTATTCCTTTGAGCACAATAGTATTCCATTACCAGCATATGCCACAATTTGTTCAGCCATTCCTTCAGCTGAAAGGCATACCCTCGTTTTCCAATTTTTTGCCACCACAAAGAGCGTAGCTATAAAAATTTTTGTAGAAGTCTGTTTATCTGTGATCTCTTTGGGGGGGTACAAACCCAGCAAAGGTATGGCTGGATCAAAGGGAAGGTATTCTTTTATCGCTCTTTGGACATAATACCAAATTGCAATCCATAATGGTTAGATCAGTTCACAACACCACCAGCAGTGCATTAATGTCCCAATTTTGCCACATCTCCTCCAACATTCATTACTCTCACCTGCTATCATTTTAGCCAATATGCTTGGTGTGAGGTGGTACTTCAGAGTTGTTTTGATTTGTATTTCTCTAATTATTAGAGATTTAGAACACTTTCTCATGTGCTTATTGATACTTTTGATTTCTTTATCTGAAAATTGCCTATTCATGTCCTTTGACCATTTATCAATTGGGTAATGGCTTGATTTTTTATACAATTGATTTAGCTCCTTGTATATTTGAGTAATTAGACCTCTGTCAGAATTTTTTGTTATAAAGATTTTTTTCCCAGTTGTTTCCCTTCTGATTTTGGTTGCGTTGTTTTTGTTTCTACAAACCCTTTTTAATTTAATATAATTAAAATTATTTATTTTACATTTTGTAATTTTTTCTAACTCTTGCTTGGTTTTAATATCTTTCCTTTCCCACAGATCTGACAAGTATACTATTCTGTGTTCACTTAATTTACTTAATTTTTTTGCTGAAATAATTTCTTTTAGTATGGAGTCCAAATTTCTATTAATTTCTGCTTTTTCAGGAAGACCAATGATTCTCAGATTGTCTCTTCTAGACCCGTTTACTTCATCTGTCACTTTCTAATTGAGATTTTATGTTTCCTTATATTTTATCAGTATTTTGACTTTGTTTTATTTGTTCTGGCTATCTTGAGAGATCATTGGCATCTAATTGCTCAATTCTAGCCTTTAGGGACTGGTTTTCGGCTATAATCTTTTGGTTTTCCTTTTCAATCTGGTCATTTCTGGTGTTCAATTTGCTTATCAGTTCATTTGATTTCTGAGCCTCACTTTCAAATTGCAAAATTCTGCCTTTTAAATTGTTATTTTCTTGCCAGATCTCTTCCATCTGTCTCATCATCTCAGATTTGAACTCTTCAATAGCTTGTGGCCAGTTTTCCTTATTTTGGGAAGGTTTTGATATGATTACTTGTTTGTTCTCCTCTGCTGTTTGCTCTGTTGTCTGGATTTTATCTGTGTAAAAGTTGTCGAGTGTTACAGATTTCTTCTTGATGATCTTTCTCTTTTGGGGTTCTTTTCTCTGGCCATTGTTAGCCCTGTGCCCTTTCTGGTTTATCCTCACACTCAAGGACTGTCCGCGCTCTTTAGGCTCCTGAGGTCTCAGGTCTCGTTGTTTTCAGGGTCACGTCTCCTGGTGGTCCCCTTGCTTGTTCCTCTGCCCGAGGCTCCTTTAACAGTCTCAGGGTGCTGCTTCCACAGTTGTGCACCCCTTCTGCACTGGGTCCCCACTGAAGGTCCACGCCTGCACTCAAGATCCCAGTCCTTGCCTGCGCTCAGTATTCGTGTCTAGGCTTACCCGAGCCAGCACTCGTGCCTGCCCTTAGGGTCTGTGTTCAAAGTCTGTGCTCGTTCTTTAGCCTCTTGGGGTCGTAAGTCTTGCTGCTCTCAGGAGGAGGTCCTGGTTACCCCAGGTAGTTGTCAAGGACTTAATGCGTGCCCCAAACTTGCTCTAACTCTTGTGCACTGGCTTTGGCACTGTAGGTGGTGGGGTGGGGAAGGGAGTTGCTCAGCTCGTGTTTTAGTGAGAGGTGTTTCACCCTTTTATAGCTTGGAAATGCCTCGATTCCATGTACCTCCAATGCTGCGCCCTGTTTTGGGGTCCCTTCGCTCCTCTGGATTTGTTTTTATGTCTTCTTGAGGAGTTCTATGTGTTTCTGTTAGGAGAGGTTAAGCAGCTGCTTTTTACTCTGCCACCATCTTAACCTGGAAATGGAAGACTCGGTAATAGCAATTTTTAATATTTGCCAATACCTTCTTTTCTTCTTGGGATATAAATTGATTGAACTTGTTGTGTCCCTTAAAGAAAAGAATATTTTTTCTCCTCCCCCCATTCTCTTAATTACTTTATGTTGATTCTCTTGAGTTCTGGGTTTGGGCAGCAAACTCTGTTTATTTCCGTTTTTTTCTTGATGAATGTTTTTGGAAATCCTCGATTTTATTGAATGACCATACTTTCCCCTGCGATAATATAGTTAGTTTTGCTGGATAGTTGATTCTTGGTTGTAGACCCAGTTCTCTTCCTTTCCAGAATATTGTGTTCCATGCCTTCCAGTCCTTCAATGTAGATGCAGCCAGATCCTGTGTTATCCTAACTGTGGTTACCTGATATCCAAATGACTTCTTTTTAGCAGCTTGTAATATTTTTTCCTTGGTCTGGTAGTTTTTTAATTTGGCTATAATATTCCTGGAAGTTGTCAGTTGTGGAAGTTGTCAGAGGAGGTGATCTGTGTATTCTGTCATTTTCTACTTTTCCCTCTTGTTCAAGAAGTTCTGGGCAATTTTCTCAGATAATTTCTTGTAAAATGCTATCTAAACATTTTATTTATCATGATGTTCTGGTAAACCAATAATTCTTAAGTTGTCTCTTCTAGCTCTGTTTTCCAGATCTTTGGTTGAATCAATGAGGTGTTTCATATTCTCCTCAAATTTTTTATTTTTAAATTTTTTAAAATATATTCTTCCTGTCTTGTGAAGTCATTTGCTTCTAGTTGTTGAGTTCTGTTTTTTAAAGACTGAATTTCATCCCTGGCTTTTTGGTCACCCTTCTCTTTCTGGTCTGATTTTCTTTGTAGATCATCTTTTGCCTTCTTTGCTTCATTTTCAAGCTGGCCAATTCTGGTTTTTAAGACTTTATTTTCTTGTTTTATTTCATGTATTTCCTTTTTCAAATTGTCTTCAGCCTCTCTTGATTGGTTTTTGAGTTTCTGAAGTTCTTGAGTTAATTGAATTTTAAATTCTTGAGTCAATTGAATTTCGAGATCTCCCAAAGCCCGTGTCCAATTCGCTGGAACTACTTCCTCTTCTTCTATTTCAATTTCATTTGCTCTCTTTTCACTTCCTTGAAAGAAGGTGCCAGTTGTCTTTTCTTTTCTCTTTTTCTGTTGCTTACTCATATTTTTCCCCCTTCCTTGTGCTGCTAGTTTGAGCAGATGTATTTAATGATCTTTGATGAAAGATCTTCCCACAGCTGGCAATGGAGGGTTTGTAGTTACTTTCTCTGCCCTCTGAAGACTTCTTGTCTGTCCCATTGTTGGGATTAATCCTGTATTGATGGGATTAATCTTATTACTTAATTACTTAATTTTGCCCTGAGGGTAAAACCTCAAGTGGAGGGAAAAACAAACAAAAACCAAAAAAAATTTTCTGGGACAAGAAGGAGCTTTTTGACTGAACTGAGCTCTCCAGCAGTGGGGTCCCCCACACTGTCCATTGTATTTGATCTGGTTTTCTTTCCTCTTAAAGCTCTGTGTTCTCTATCTTGGCATGAGTAAGCCAAGCTGTCTGAGGTCTGGGGTTTGGCTCTCTCTAAGCCACCTTCTTCCTGGCGTTTTTGCTGTGTTTCTCTGGTTTTCTCTTACAGTCACCTCTCTAGTGCCTGTGTTTAACTCCCCAAGTCCAGTTCCATCAAGTCCCTCTCTCTTCTGACCAGTACACCCTCCAGCCCTGAGATTTCCCGGGCCGCTGGAGACTCAGCACAGCACATGGGGGAGGCGTCCTGGGATTCCCCTTCTATGCCCTCAGATCCGACAGTTCAAGAATTCAAGCCTTTTTCTTGGAGTACCTCTTTAGTTATGCTGCAGTAGCATTCCCTCTGCTTTGTCCCTTTATTAGATTTGGTCCTCTTTCTTCTTGAAGCGCATTGTTTTCTATCTCGATGTGTAAGGGTGTGGGGGTTTTAAGATTTGCTCTGTCTAAGCTGCCATCTTCCCAGAAAACCCCTTTCAGCTCTTTGTAAATGGTAGAGGTGAGATTCTGACATCCTATATTTCCAGAGACCTCCAAACTCAAGAATGCAGTCCTTCCTGTCAAGGCCCTTTTGAAATGTTTTGTTTCCTGATCTTACGTCTTCCACATGGTCTTGAAGTGCTAAGAATGCTCATGTAGGTTGTCTTCACCATATTTCCTTTTTGGGAAACGTGGATGTGTTTTCCATTCAACTGTGTGTGATGTAAGGAAAGATGCCACCTCGTCATATGCATGTCATATCCTTTCAAGTCAAGGTGCTAGCTGGGGCCTTCTGTCAATTAGGGTGAGGAGGGTCATGTAACAGGCCTCAGGAAGAAGTCAGCAGGACCTGCATTTGAGTCCTGGTATCGCCTGGGTGAGCCCCAGACCAAGTTGAGCTCTCAGGGTCTAAGGTAACTCTCCGCACTGG
>NW_025396422.1:0-3200 GCF_016433145.1 Gracilinanus agilis | reverse complement strand
ACAACTCCAACAACAAAGGATTATGTATTTGCCTTTATGTAGAACATTCATAATTTCCATCTTCTTTCATTTTCCCAATGTTCTGAGTGTGAGGAGCAACCTTAGAGTTGTGTTCATTTTCAATTCCCTTCATATTAAAGTGATTTGGAGCATTTCGTATGTTTGTTTATAGTTTGTGATTCTGTTTTTGGCACATGAATTGGTGGGTGTATATACATGTGTGTTTCGGCTCCTCACATTTTGGATGTCAAACGCTTATCAGATATATTTGAATGACAGACTTGCTTTTTTCACATTCAGTAGTCTAGTTCCTGCTTAGTCTAGTTGTAGTGAGTTGAAGTCAAAAGAGTTACAATTTCTTGTTATTGAAATAATTTATTTTATCTTTTATTATCCCTTTTAAAATAACTTCTCTCCCCCAACTAAAACTATAGATGGTACCTGATATGAATCTCTACTCTTTTAAAAAATAATGTGACCTTTAATATTCAGGGTACACATTTATTTTGAGTTTTCTTGTGGTATGTGGTATAAAATTTTTGACTTAGCTGCTTTCCAATGTCCCAGGGGTTCTATCAAACAAGTAAATCTGCCCTAAATAATCTGTGTCCTTAAACTGGATTTTGACATTCAAATGGTTCTGATTCTCCCTAATTGAGTTTGTTTCACTCATCTATTATTTTTCCAATTGCTTATGATTATCAACCACTTTTGATGAATTTTGCTTAAAGAATAATAATATCAGATTGGAAAATATGATTCTTTATATTTCTTTACTATTTTAAGTTATTTTTCACACTATTCTAAACCTTTTGTCTGAAAACCAACTATATATTAAATGAAATTTTGTAACACTCCCATTCACATCCTTGATAATTCATTTGAAGCAACAATAAATTAATAATATATTATCAACATTTTTGTTACATTGGAACATTTCAACACTGATCAATGACTAGCCCTCATTATATTTGTCTTTATTTTGAAATCCTTTGTAATCTTTATATTTATAATTACTGTATATAAATGTCTATTGTAACTTTATATTTGCAAGTATGTGTGTAGATATATATGCACACATGTGTATATATATATATATATGTTTGTGTGTGTATACTATAAAATTTTCAAACCATATCAATTACCTAATACCATGCTGGCATACCTATGGCATGTGTACCAGAGGGTGCAATCAGAGCCCTCTCTTCCTGCACATGCATCATCGCCCCAGCCCAGAGATCACCAGAGTTTGTTTCTAGAAAGCCAGAAGGCCATGGGGCCAGGCTGCTTCCTTCCTCCTCTCCATGCCTGCCTGAGGACATTTCTCACATCACCCACCCCTCTAAAACGTTCACCATCACTGACCTAATATTGATATATTAAGCAATACATGCCATTTGGGGAGTTTGTTGGCTCAGTGGATAGAGAGCTAGGCCTGGGGACAAGTTATTCCAGGTTCAAATCTGATCTCAGATACTTCCATGGTGTGTGGTCCTGGGAGAGTTGCCTTATCCCCATTGCCTGGCTCTTACCGCTCTTATGCTTTGAAACTGATGCTTCATATCTTTTCCAAGATATAAGGAAAGAGTTAAAATTATACATACCAATTACACAACAAATCGGAACCAGGCCTCATTAACTTGGCACTGGACCTTGAATACAAGGAGAAACAGATTTTTATGCAGTA
This sequence comes from Gracilinanus agilis, assembly GCF_016433145.1. Classification (NCBI taxonomy): domain Eukaryota; kingdom Metazoa; phylum Chordata; class Mammalia; order Didelphimorphia; family Didelphidae; genus Gracilinanus; species Gracilinanus agilis. Next base: position 1,513 of record NW_025396422.1, on the reverse strand, counting down.
GAAGAATCAATTAACAGGCTATAAAGCAGAAGAGAGTATCAGGCAATCTGATTTATAATTGGATGGAAGATTAAGGGAGTTCCATCTGGGGACAGGGAGAATGAACAAGTGCAATTCCCTGAAATCCAAAAAAAAGTGTCTGTACCCCTACCCATAAGTGTCCATATTTAATTAAAGAACAAGGAAATAGTCACTGATAAATCAATATGGGGCCAGTTTTTAGAGATGATGTATGGGTGGCTTGAGATGTACACTTGTAAGAACACTCCTTGCCTCCATCTTTGGGTCTGACCATGTTCCTGGTGAGCATAACCTGGTCCTTAGTTTAGGGTCTCTAAGTAGCAGGTAGAGGTAGTCCAGTTTCCAAACACACAGGGTTAGACTCAAATGATGGAATCCAATTTTCTCCCAGTTCTAATAAGTGAATAAAGTTTCCTCGCAAGACAGAAATAGTGAGCTAGAGCCAGAACTGAGTTACAAGATGGAGTCAGCTTGGTTCACTCAATTCCCACAATTCTCTCAAGTCCCACACGTGTAAGGTCCTTCCTCTTGGATGATGGAATGTGATCTGAAGGAGGCAAAGGAGCAATGAGCCCAAGTACTCTCAAGAGTCCAACGTGAAGAGTTAGATTCCAAGGTTGGGAATGGTGGTAGAGCTCTAAATGAAACACGGAAACAGGAAGAGGGTGGGGTTTGGGGAAGATTTCTATTTTGGCCATTTTGAGTTTACAATAACTCTAGGACATTCAGTTTGAAATCATAATGTATAGAGAGAGTGCCTGAGTAGGAGCAGATCCAGGAAAGCATTGAAATAGAAATCTAGAGAGGAGAGTATTCAGGAATATTTTTTGTTCACTGTGCCAACTGCTGCAGAGGCAACTTGAGGGCTGAGGGGGGAAAATGATCATTTGATTTGATGATCATAAACCACTAATAAATTCAGAGACAGTCTCAGCTGAGATATGGGGCTCAAATTATGTGAGCTTGAGAGGTTAATGGAAGAAGTGGAGGCAACAATCATAGATAGAGCATAGAAAGCACAGAAATTCATCTGTGAGGAGACATTTTGAAGATGACTTGACAAGAGGGGACAAAGCGAAGGTTTTTGAAAGATGGACAACAATTGGCCATGATGCCAGACAACAGAGGAGTCAGTATATGGTGAGAGAATGAAGATTAGAAGGATGATTGTTTAGAGAGATGATCGGCTAGGGCATATAGGCTGGCATGAGATCAAGGGTTCAAGTACAGAGCCTGGCTTTGACAAGCAGAAGAGCCATCTCTTTTTTCTTTTCACTGCATGCTACCTCACATCTAGTAAGCACTTAATTAATGCCTGACTTCAAATCTAACTTCCTGTGTCTACCAGCTCTGTGACCCTGGGCAACTCACGGAATCAATGGCTGCCTCACTTTCTCTCTTAGATACCAGCCCTTCCTCACTCTCTCCTACAGTGCCACAACTTCTTTTTCCTGGCTCTTCTTCCCTGTCTTCCCAGGCTGCTCAGGGTGCC
>NW_025396421.1:0-4985 GCF_016433145.1 Gracilinanus agilis | reverse complement strand
AAGGGTCAGTGGGACCCAGGCCTACTTCTCCCTCAGTGTCTCTGGGGTCACAAATGAAAAAAGCAACAATTCCTACCATCAAGGCCAGGAAATTCCTTTATTTTAAATATATCAATAGGCTTTATATAACTTCCCCCCAGTATATCCCCTCTTTACCCTAAGTCCAACCCCAAGAGCTAATCCTGGTAACAAAGAAAAGAAACTCAGGAGTGGAGCAGCAAACTAATCACCCCATAGACTGAGAGTGACAGTGTATTCCATGGTCCATAGCCCTGGGCCCCCACCTCTGAAACAAAGAAAAAAATAGTTTTTCAATCTTCTCTCTAGGGTCAAACTTGGCTCTGCCCATTCCTCATTGTTCAGTATTTTTGACCATTCTATTGATATGGTTGTCATCACTCAGTGTCTTGTTCCCTGGGTCAGATTCCTTTTACTTGGCAGCTGTTCTTAGAGGTGGCCCCAGGCTTCTCTGAATTCTGCATTTCATTCCTTAATGCCCAGAAGGAGACCAAGAAGGGCTGAATGACTAGGGCAATGTTGTCCCTACTATGTTATAAGGAATAGATATTTGCTTGCTGGAAGAAGTTCAGTTTCTTATACAATCCTCTTGTTCTTTGTACCATGAAATCTGAGTATTTGCTAATGATTTCTGGGTAAGAAATAAAAAAGAACTTATATCCATGACATCTTATAGCTTGATTTATTTAGCCTTTCCCTCAACCAGTGAGGGTCTATCTGCTTTATTTTCAGATCTTTCCTCCTTTTCTTTGACTGAACTAATTTCCCAAGTTCCCAGTAGTTCTATCAAGCAAGTGAATCTTTCCTCCTTTTTTGATGTTATCATCCATGGACTCTATGCCTGAGAAGGAGAACTTTAGGTCAGGGGTATAAACACTTTAGTGAGTGTATAAGCAAAACTCTAAATGGCTTTCCAGGATGCTTCAAAAAATACAACCCCAAAACCAAAGGATTACGTATTTGCCTTTATGTAGAACATTCATAATTTCCATCTTCTTTCATTTTTCCAATGTTCTGAGTGTGAGGAGTGACCTTAGAGTTGTGTTCATTTTCAATTCCCTTCATATTAAAGTGATTTGGAGCATTTCGTATGTTTGTTTATAGTTTGTGATTCTGTTTTTGGCACATGAATTGGTGGGTGTATATACGTGTGTGTTTCGGCTCCTCACATTTTGGATGTCCAACGCTTATCAGATATATTTGAATGACAGACTTGCTTTTTTCACATTCAATAGTCTAGTTCGTGCTTAGTCTAGTTGTAGTGAGTTGAAGTCAAAAGAGTTACAATTTCTTGTTATTGAAATGATTTATTTTATCTTTTGTTATCCCTTTTAAAATAACTTCTCTCCCCCAACTAAAACTATAGATGGTACCTGATATGAATCTCTACTCTTTTTAAAAATAATGTGACCTTTAATATTCAGGTTATATATTTTGAGCTTTCTTGTGGTATGTGGTACAAAATTTTTGACTTAGCTGCTTTCCAATGTTCCCAGGGGTTCTATCAAACGAGTAAATCTGCCCTAAATAATCTGTGTCCTTAAACTGGATTTTGAAGTTCAAATGGTTCTGATTCTCCCTAATTGAGTTTGTTTCACTCATTATTTTTTCCAATTTTTTATGATTATCAACCACTTTTGATGAATTTTGTTTAAAGGATAATAATATCAGATTGTAAGATATGATTCTTTATATTTCTTTACTATTTTAAGTTATTTTTCACACTATTCTAAACCTTTTGTCTGAAAACTAACTATATATTAAATGAAAAATTTTAACACACTCTAATTCACATCCTTGATAATTTATTTGAAGCAACAATAAATTGATAATATATTATCAACATTTTTGTTACATTGGAACATTTCAACACTGATCAATGAATAGCCCTCATTATATTTTTATTTTGAAATTCTTTATAATAATTATATTTGTAATTATTGCATATAAATATGATTCTTATAACTTTATATTTCCATGTATATATGTAGATATATGCACACATGTGTGTATATATGTTTTTGTGTGTATACTATAAAATCCCAAACCATATGAAACACTTAATACCATGTTGGCATACCTATGGCATGTGTGTCAGAGTCCTCTCTTCCTACACATGCGTCATTGCCCTAGCCCAGAGATCACCAGAGTTTGTTTCTAGAAAGCCAGAAGGCCATGGGGCCAGGCTGCTTCCTTCCTCCTCTCCATGCCTGCCTGAGGACATTTCTCACATCACCCACCCCTCTAAAATGTTCACCATCACTGACCTAATATTGATTTATTAAGCAATACATGCCATTTGGGGAGTTTGTTGGTTTAGTGGATAGAAAGCTTGGCCTGGGGACAGGATATCCTAAGTTCAAATCTGATCTCAGATACTTCCTAAGTATGTGGTCCTGGGAGAGTTGCCTTATCCCCCCTTTGCCTAGCTCTTACCGCTCTTCTGCTTTGAAACTGATGCTTCATATCTTTTCTAAGATATAAGGAAAGAGTTAAAATTATACATGCCAATTACACAACAAATCGGGACCAGGCCTCATTAACTTGGTACTGGACCTTGAATACAAGGGGAAACAGATTTTTATGCAGTAGAAGAAACAATTAACAGGATATAAAGCAGAACAGAATATCAGGCAATCTGATTTATAATTGGATGGAAGATTAAGAGAGTTCCAACTGGGGACAGGGAGAATGAACAAGTGCAGTTCCCTGAAATCCAAAAAAAAGTGTCTGTACTGTAATGGTGAGGCACCAGGGAAGTTAACTATTATTATTAAAATGTAACTAAATGGTTTGTGGGTTCACACTGTGTTGAAGGAGAGACACAGGACAAACCAGGATAGGGAGACCAGGGTTCACTGTCAAGTTGTTAACTGTCACAGGAATGGTAGTTGACCCAACAGTCACTCAGCCCACCTAGGCTAGGGTCTATGGAACCAGCAGGCAGAAGGAAAAAAATTATAACAGTTTAATTGAGGGAAATAATAATAAAGGATGGGAATAAGGGATTCTATAATTACAACGTAAGGGCAAACCACAGGGGCAGGGAAGGTCTTGACTACACTATTCTATTGACCTAAGCCAGGCAGAGCCCAAAGGAGCGGTACTGAAGTCACAGGGAAAGCTTCTCCAAACCTGGGTCCAGCCAGGTTTGGTCAGCTCTGCTAAAGGGCCTGAGGATGGCTTTCAATTGGGGTCTCACGGTAAATCCAAGGATGGTCACAGGATGCCAAGAGCCAACTCTACCAGGTGATCCAAGGAACCCAGGTAGGGAGAGTGAGTTTGAAATGCTGTCTGCCAGATCACAAACTACTTCCCCAGTTGGTGCTGCTCTGCAGGTCTGTTGTCCACTGCTGAAAGCCTCCACCTCTCAGGATCCCAGGAAATCTGGATGCAGTTTTTCCCTAACTCTGAGATCTCCCAGGGTTAGCAACAGTTATGTCCCCAACCACTAATGGAGTCTCTCTCAGAGTTCAAGCCCCACTTCCTGCTCCTTCATTCCATCTTGGAATATCTCCAGCCCTTCCTGCTAGGTCCAACACTAATACTAAATTAATTGCTAAATAACCCTCACAACAGTACCCCTACCCATAAGTATCCATATTTAATCAAAGAACAAGGAAATCATCACTGATAAATCAATCTGGGGCCAGTTTTTAGAGATGATGTATGGGTGGCTTGAGATGTACACTTGTAAGAACACTCCTTGCCTGCATCTTTGGGTCTGACCATGTTCCTGGTGAGCATAACCTGGTCCTTAGTTTAGGGTGTCTAAGTAGCAGGTAGAGGTAGTCCAGTTTCCAAACACACACGGTTAGACTCAAATGATGGAATCCAATTGTCTCTCTGTTTTAATAATTTAATAAAGTTTCCTCACAAGGCAGAAATAGTGAGCTAGAGCCAGAACTGAGTTACAAGATGGAGTGAGCTTGGTTCACTCAATTCCCACAATTCTCTCAAGTCCCACACGTGTAAGGTCCTTCCTCTTGGACGAGGGAATATGATCTGAAGGAGGCAAAGGAGCGATGAGCCCAAGACATCTCAAGAGTCCAACGTGAAGAGTTAGATTCTAAGGTTGGGAATGGTGGTAGAGCTCTAAATGAAACACGGAAAGAGGAAGAGGGTGTGGTTTGGGCAAGATTTCTATTTTGGCTATTTTGAGTCTACAATAACTCTAGGACATTCAGTTTGAAATCATAATGTAAAGAGAGAGTGCCTGAGTAGGAGCAGATCCAGGAAAGCATTGAAATAGAAATCTAGAGAGGAGAGTATTCAGGAATATTTTTTGTTCACTGTGCCAACTGCTGCAGAGGCAACTTGAGGGCTGAGGGGGAAAATGATCATTTGATTTGATGATCATAAACCACTGATAAATTCAGAGACAGTCTCAGCTGAGATATGGGGCTCAAATTATATGAGCTTGAGAGGTTAGTGGAAGAAGTGGAGGCAACAATCATAGATAGAGCATAGAAAGCACAGAAATTCATCTGTAAGAAGTTTTGAGGATGACTTGACAAGAGGGGACAAAGTGAAGGTTTTTAAAAAGATGGACAACAATTGGCCATGATGCCAGACAACAGGGGAGTCAGTTTGAAAATTAGAAGGATAAATTGATTGTTTAAAGAGACGATCGGCTAGGGGATATAGGCTGGCATGAGATCAAGGGTTCAAGTACAGAGCCTGGCTTTCACAAGCAGAAGAGCCATCGCTTTTTTCTTTTCACTGCATGCTACCTCACCTCTAGTAAGCACTTAATCAATGCCTGACTTCAAATCTAACTTCCTGTGCCTACCAGCTCTGTGACCCTGGGCAACTCACGAAATCAATGGCTGCCTCACTTTCTCTCTTAGATACTAGCCCTTCCTCGCTTTCTCCTACAGTGCCACAACTTCTTTTTCCTGGCTTTCTTCCCTGTCTTCACAGGCTGCTCAGGGTGCCGTACCTATGTCTCAGAAAGGAATGAGCTA
>NW_025396420.1:0-3197 GCF_016433145.1 Gracilinanus agilis | reverse complement strand
ACAACTCCAACAACAAAGGATTATGTATTTGCCTTTATGTAGAACATTCATAATTTCCTTCTTCTTTCATTTTCCCAATGTTCTGAGTGTGAGGAGCAACCTTAGAGTTGTGTTCATTTTCAATTCCCTTCATATTAAAGTGATTTGGAGCATTTCGTATGTTTGTTTATAGTTTGTGATTCTGTTTTTGGCACATGAATTGGTGGGTGTATATACATGTGTGTTTCGGCTCCTCACATTTTGGATGTCAAACGCTTATCAGATATATTTGAATGACAGACTTGCTTTTTTCACATTCAGTAGTCTAGTTCCTGCTTAGTCTAGTTGTAGTGAGTTGAAGTCAAAAGAGTTACAATTTCTTGTTATTGAAATAATTTATTTTATCTTTTATTATCCCTTTTAAAATAACTTCTCTCCCCCAACTAAAACTATAGATGGTACCTGATATGAATCTCTACTCTTTTAAAAAATAATGTGACCTTTAATATTCAGGGTACACATTTATTTTGAGTTTTCTTGTGGTATGTGGTATAAAATTTTTGACTTAGCTGCTTTCCAATGTCCCAGGGGTTCTATCAAACAAGTAAATCTGCCCTAAATAATCTGTGTCCTTAAACTGGATTTTGACATTCAAATGGTTCTGATTCTCCCTAATTGAGTTTGTTTCACTCATCTATTATTTTTCCAATTGCTTATGATTATCAACCACTTTTGATGAATTTTGCTTAAAGAATAATAATATCAGATTGGAAAATATGATTCTTTATATTTCTTTACTATTTTAAGTTATTTTTCACACTATTCTAAACCTTTTGTCTGAAAACCAACTATATATTAAATGAAATTTTGTAACACTCTCATTCACATCCTTGATAATTTATTTGAAGCAACAATAAATTAATAATATATTATCAACATTTTTGTTACATTGGAACATTTCAACACTGATCAATGAATAGCCCTCATTATATTTGTCTTTATTTTGAAATCCTTTGTAATCTTTATATTTATAATTACTATATATAAATGTTTATTGTAACTTTATATTTGCAAGTATGTGTGTAGATATATATGCACACATGTGTGTATTTATGTTTGTGTGTGTATACTATAAAAATTTCAAACCATATCAATCACCTAATACCATGCTGGCATACCTATGGCATGTGTACCAGAGGGTGCAATCAGAGCCCTCTCTTCCTGCACATGCATCATCGCCCCAGCCCAGAGATCACCAGAGTTTGTTTCTAGAAAGCCAGAAGGCCATGGGGCCAGGCTGCTTCCTTCCTCCTCTCCATGCCTGCCTGAGGACATTTCTCACATCACCCATCCCTCTAAAACGTTCACCATCACTGACCTAATATTGATTTATTAAGCAATACATGCCATTTGGGGAGTTTGTTGGCTCAGTGGATAGAGAGCTTGGCCTGGGGACAGGTAATTCCAGGTTCAAATCTGATCTCAGATACTTCCATGGTGTGTGGTCCTGGGAGAGTTGCCTTATCCCCATTGCCTGGCTCTTACCGCTCTTATGCTTTGAAACTGATGCTTCATATCTTTTCCAAGATATAAGGAAAGAGTTAAAATTATACATGCCAATTACACAACAAATCAGAACCAGGCCTCATTAACTTGGCACTGGACCTTGAATACAAGGGGAAACAGATTTTTATGCAGTAGAAGAATCAATTAACAGGCTATAAAGCAGAAGAGAGTATCAGGCAATCTGATTTATAATTGGATGGAAGATTAAGGGAGTTCCATCTGGGGACAGGGAGAATGAACAAGTGCAATTCCCTGAAATCCAAAAAAAAGTGTCTGTACCCCTACCCATAAGTGTCCATATTTAATTAAAGAACAAGGAAATAGTCACTGATAAATCAATATGGGGCCAGTTTTTAGAGATGATGTATGGGTGGCTTGAGATGTACACTTGTAAGAACACTCCTTGCCTCCATCTTTGGGTCTGACCATGTTCCTGGTGAGCATAACCTAGTCCTTAGTTTAGGGTGTCTAAGCAGCAGGTAGAGGTAGTCCAGTTTCCAAACACACAGGGTTAGACTCAAATGATGGAATCCAATTTTCTCCCAGTTCTAATAAGTGAATAAAGTTTCCTCGCAAGACAGAAATAGTGAGCTAGAGCCAGAACTGAGTTACAAGATGGAGTCAGCTTGGTTCACTCAATTCCCACAATTCTCTCAAGTCCCACACGTGTAAGGTCCTTCCTCTTGGATGATGGAATGTGATCTGAAGGAGGCAAAGGAGCGATGAGCCCAAGTACTCTCAAGAGTCCAACGTGAAGAGTTAGATTCCAAGGTTGGGAATGGTGGTAGAGCTCTAAACGAAACACGGAAACAGGAAGAGGGTGGGGTTTGGGGAAGATTTCTATTTTGGCCATTTTGAGTTTACAATAACTCTAGGACATTCAGTTTGAAATCATAATGTATAGAGAGAGTGCCTGAGTAGGAGCAGATCCAGGAAAGCATTGAAATAGAAATCTAGAGAGGAGAGTATTCAGGAATATTTTTTGTTCACTGTGCCAACTGCTGCAGAGGCAACTTGAGGGCTGAGGGGGGAAAATGATCATTTGATTTGATGATCATAAACCACTGATAAATTCAGAGACAGTCTCAGCTGAGATATGGGGCTCAAATTATGTGAGCTTGAGAGGTTAATGGAAGAAGTGGAGGCAACAATCATAGATAGAGCATAGAAAGCACAGAAATTCATCTGTGAGGAGACATTTTGAGGATGACTTGACAAGAGGGAACAAAGTGAAGGTTTTTGAAAGATGGACAACAATTGGCCATGATGCCAGACAACAGAGGAGTCAGTATATGGTGAGAGAATGAAGATTAGAAGGATAAATTGATTGTTTAGAGAGACCATCTGCTAAGGGATATAGGCTGGCATGAGATCAAGGGTACAAGTACAGAGCCTGGCTTTGACAAGCAGAAGAGCCATCTCTTTTTTCTTTTCACTGCATGCTACCTCACCTCTAGTAAGCACTTAATCAATGCCTGACTTCAAATCTAACTTCCTGTGCCTACCAGCTCTGTGACCCTGGGCAACTCACGGAATCAATGGCTGCCTCACTTTCTCTCTTAGATACCAGTCGTCCCTCTCTCTCTCCTCTAGTGCCACAACTTCTTTTTCCTGGCTCTTCTTCCCTGTCTTCCCAGGCTGCTCAGGGTGCC
>NW_025396419.1:0-10466 GCF_016433145.1 Gracilinanus agilis | reverse complement strand
GTAGTCAGGGCAGGCCTTCCTTTTGTCCCTCCCCTGAGTGGGACTCAAGTTTGCAGGGGTCAGAGAAGGCAGGGATCTCCTCTCCCAAGAGCAGGGCCACCTCATCCCGGAGAAGATCTCCCCTTTATTCCCTCTTTCCTTGCCAGCTGCCAGTCTCTGGGGGCTGACCTCAGCCAGCAAAGGGTAACTGCGCTCCCTCTGGCCCCTGTTCCCACCCCCATGGGAGTGGAGGCCCAATAGGCAGACGGGGCTGGATGTGTAGGGGAAGGTAGCTTTGTCTAGGCATGAGTTTGTGGGGAGCTGGCCCCCCACCCCCACATGCATGGTGAGGGGAGCTTGGTCTCTGAGTCCTCTCTCCCCTGGGCTTGACCCCCACCTCCCCAGCCCAATGCCAGGCAGTAGCTCCCTCACTCAGGCAGCCAAAGGGGAAGCTGGGTGCAAGAGCAGGTCCCCATGGCTGTAGGAGTTGGCTTCCCCAGGCTCCAGCCAGGTGGGATCCAGCACTCCCCAAAGCCCCTCTCTCCAATGCTGGGGAGGTGGGACGGCATAGCACATTGTTGCAGTGTGGGCAGGACTATGTCAGGAGTTGGGACCTGGGCACCAACTCCTGTGGCTCCGGGGAGACACCCCACATGTCCCTAAGGGATTCTAAAAGGTTCACCATCACTGACTTAGAATCACTTCCCAATCCTAGTTTTCATGGAATGCTCATGTTCCTCATGTTGTTCCTTGAGAACAATCTCAATCCCAGCTATATTTTCCCTTAAAGTTCTCCTGTATGAAATCATGGGCATCAATATGTGTACTTCATGCCAGTTTTTCAGTGAAAAGGCTTGACTTCCCTTCCTTCCCCTCCCCTCAGACATGTGGCCAGAACTTTTAGCCAGGGTTCATTCATTTCCCTGCAAAGCAGCTGTATTCACAACTTCATGCCTCCCATGGTTAGTTTATTCTAGTCTAGATTCATCAGGCTGATAGAAGTTTCAGCTCTGCATAATAAATGCAGTCTTTAAGCTCTGAGATGAGGAATCAAAGAGGAAATGTGTAGCTCCCAGGAGAGCTTTTTCTCCAAGCTATGTGGGAAGAGTGGCAAACCACTCCACTGTCTTTGAGAACAACATCCCAAATAGAATCGTGAAGAATTAGACACGACAAAGAAGTGAATAACAAAATGAATGTGGTTTTACAAATATTGAACAACAGTAACAAAAATGAATTTTGATTCTGTATCTAGAGAATCAGTGCCCTATTCAGAAAAATTCTACCTTAAGGACTTAACTCTTAAAACCTATTTGCTTTTTTGGGGAATTCAGATAAGGTACTGTTTTTCAGAATATACTTCTTTCTGAAGAGGACAGAGATGCATATGAGGAGCTGCTAACACTAGTAGAAATACAAGGAATCGTCAATAAAACCAACTGTAAGTTATGTGATTTTGCGAAGGAAGTGCCTTATATTTGCTAGGTGATAGCCTAAAGTAGAGAAAAACTGAAAACAGATACTTTGCTCTATTGTATTTTTCAAATGAAAAATAATATAGAAAAGCTTACTATGTGCTACTGAGAGTAGATGGTTGTTTGGCTATTTTTATACATTAAGCTTTTAGGGGTCCATAGAGTTTGTTGCTCCTCAACTTTTAAAGTCTCTTGCTAATCAATACAATTGATTAGTAGTCAGTTTTATCACACCACTTCTACTTATGAATACCTACACTGGGACTTTGAATTTTGTTGTGGCTTCTACATATTTTTTTGATTCTGAATCTTTTCATTAACTTCATGCTTAAAACTTAAGTGTTATTTTTTTTAACTACATTGGGTGTTTGAATTTTTCTTGGGTTTCTATTTTTTTTTCTGTTTTGAACCTTTTGATGTCTTGATTCAAACTTAAATCATTTTTGGATGGAGAAAGAGCTTACAGATCCTTGCCCAGTGTCATATCATGGTGTTGTCCTGGAAAATTAAGAACTGTTCCTTTGTTTGGTTTAGTGCCACCTCCCCACTCCAAAAAGTTCAGAGTGTGTAAGAATTGTTTTCTTTTAACCTGCATGTATTTAGTACAAGTCAGTGAGACTATGGACAGGCAAGAGGATGGAGTGCTCATGCAAGGTTTGCATCCTAAAGTTCTGAACCCTTCCGGATTCGTGCAGCTAAATTGCTCATGGTATCTAAAGAGTGGTGTGACTCTTAAGGAACATAAAACTCATTTAATTTAAATGAGCATAGACTAGTTTGCATGACTCTACCTGCATTTTTCTCCCTTGTTAATATAAGTTATTTCACTCTGAACACCAGTAGAGACAGCTTGGAATTTAATTTGGAATCCACCCAAGTAAAAGTAAATTTCCCACTTATCCTGGAGCCTCAAGAGATCCCATTGTACCCTTTATGCTAACTTTGGATGAGTCTTATGGACCTGTACTGTGGTTTCTCAGTGTTTAAAAGCCCAAGATTAATGCATGTAGCATCACTGAAATGCTAGCTATTTAAATGGTACTTTAGTGGTGCCTTTCCAAAGTTCAGATATCATTAAGAAGAAGGATATTTGTGTATACTTCCATACTGCCGAATATAAAAGAAAAAAGAACTGCCATAAGCAGAAAGGTAATCTGGGAATATAGAATGTTTTGAGATTTGGCGGGGAAATGCTCATTTTTGTTTTCTGAGGCAGTACTTGACTTTGGGCCCATTGATGCTTTTTGATATATTCCAACAAAATGGGTCGTGTATATGGTATTATTCCAATATTAGTTACTTTAGTAAGCATAATTGTAGTTTCTCTTTTTGATCTGTTAGGAAGTTGGTATTCCATTATGTTTTGACAAAAATAAAACAAAGGAATAAAGTAGTATTGCTGATGAGGAATCTGAGAATCAGAAGTGTAGTGAGTAAAGTGTTAAGTAAAGCTTTTTACTTTCATTGATTTTTGAAGTCTTAAAGCTACTGTTTCTTTCCTAGGAATCAAATTTTCTTTAGAACTGGATAGAAAGTGCATGTTGTCTTCAAAATTTTATTGATAGCCTAAGTTCTTAAATTGCCTGGCTCTTTTTGTTTCTAGTTGACTATGCATTTTCCTCCTTCATTTTAATTCAGACAGGTATTCCTGACTCAGTGGAATGATTTTTGGCTAATAATGAATGGTCATATGGAAATTAAAGTATTGAAGAATGTTGCATGACTTCATGGCTTTAATATAGAAAAAAATTTTCTTCTGAAGCCTTTGATCTCTCCTCATTTGAAAACATAGCATTCGTCAGGACCAACAGTTGATTTTGGGAAAAAATTGTTTTTTTATTAGATTTCAGGGAAGCCACATTAAGGACGGTTAATAACAATCCACTTAAACATTCTACAATGTAGCTCTTATTTAGCTTAGAGTATTTTGTTTTTCAAATACTAGTTGGAGGAGTTTTCAGTTTCCAGCAGCATATGGTAACTGCATATCTGACAGGCTTCTGTAGCCCTCAAAAATAATCCATTTGCCAAAGGCTTCAGCTTTTTGTGAACTGAACTTATAGAGAACATGGTGGCCTGACTCTCGGTGTTCTCTTTGTTTTTTTTCTGCTCTGCTTTTCCTACAATAAAGGGCAAGAGAAAGCTGTGTTAACAGACTTTTCTGAGGGAGAAGAGCATCACTAGTCTTTTTATGCAGATCAGGAATATTCAATAATGATTGAACTGATCCTGTGTGGATCCATTATGTTTCATGTGGTACAGAGTTTGCAAAAGACATAATTCTCCCTTCAAAGGTTTAGAAAGAAGTGAAAACCTACTCCATGATTAGCCTCTTATATCAAGGTGAGGTGTGGCAATAGCCAAAGAGTGCAAGAATTGCAACCTATCTTTCTCCTGAAACCATTTTCCTTGACATGTTCCTTCACATAGTAATGGAGTGTTCATTTTTCCTGAGTGTTTGAAGGCAAGCATAACTTTTGATCATGGGATGGATGCAGACTTGGCATAAGTATTTCCTGACCATGAGTGATGTCAGACAGTGGAATGGCTTACAGAGGATGTGTGTAGACTCCTTGTGGACATCTTTAGAAAGGGATAATTTCCCATCTTTCAGTGATGGGTTATGTGTAATTTTGGCTGGAATCTGTGCCTATTGGAAGGGAGGACAAGTGATGAAAAAGTCTAAAGTTTCTCTGTTGATTTTTTTTTTAAAACCCTTGTACTTCGGTGTATTGTCTCATAGGTGGAAGATTGGTAAGGGTGGCCAATGGGGGTCAAGTGACTTGCCCAGGGTCACACAGCTGGGAAGTGGCTGAGGCCGGGTTTGAACCTAGGACCTCCTGTCTCTAGGCCTGACTCTCACTCCACTGAGCTACCCAGCTGCCCCTCTGTTGATTTTTTTTTTTAGTTCTGTCTAGATGTCTGTCTTACAAGGATGGTGTCCTATTTTGGTCTTTTACCCCTATTCCTCAGTGGCACCTGTCAGCAATCATTCTTCCTATTTTTTGACAGCTAATTCTATTCCCTTTTCCCTGAAAAGTATGCCAAGTCCATGTTTCCAAAACCTTAAATTTGACTTTGTCGTAACCCGTTGGATTTTATCCTTTGTCTACTTGTCACAGAACCTGCTGCGACTGTGCCTATAGATACTTTCCTTTTGAAAAACTGTGAATAAGATCATGTTTTCATGGGATTTGTTCCAATAAAACTAAAGAAGTTGACACAATTAAATCATACATTTTAGTTATAGTGACCTTTATTTTGAAATGTGTGGAAACAATATAAAAATTGTGAAAATATATACATTTTAATTCTTTCTTTAATATGACCCTTTGTAGAATCCAGAGACATGAAAGTGTAGTGGTTTGCCAAAAGTCAATTCTTAGTTGGGCCACATGCCTACAATTAACAATTATTATGTGTCAGGTCCCTTTCTCAGCACTTGAAACATGGAAAAAATGAGAACATAAATTTTGCACCTATTCTATCCCACTAATATTTGAGATATTTAGATGATTTGGTGTCCCGTATACTCAAATGGTTTAAAGACTTAATTAAATTAATAGTTTATTGGAGTTTGGGGGGAACAGTAGAGAAACACATATCAAATGATACCAAATGAAGAGGCAAACCAGAAAGTAGAGATGGTACTCCCTTTCAGTTTCAGAGGCTTAAGATTCTCGAATGCTGGAAAAGTCGGATTTTGTTCCAAATACAAGATGAAACAGGAGACTGGGCATTGAAAGGAAATGTCTCTGCATTTGTGCTTTAAAATTCCAATTCAGACTTTAAAAAGAGACTGGTAAGCTGTGAAATGGGCACCTAAATAAAGAGACATTAGTCCCAATGAGAATAAACAAAGAAACTGTAAAGGCTGAAGCAGACATTTGAGAGAAGAGAAAAAATAGAACAAAGTGTCATTTTGAAGTTAAAATTGAAATATAGAAGAAAATATAGATACTGTTAACAATATTTGATCAATTGCACACACCAAAAAGCAAAGGTTGCTGCAACTAAGGTATTTGTCATTGCAAATTACTTTCAAGATGGAGGCCTTTTAAAGTCCCTGTTGCAATATTCCTTTTGTAAGCTAAAAGAGTATATGGCAATAATTGATCTATGATTCATGTTGAAAATTAATGAGACCTTCCATGTCTATTACCAAATAGTATGGTCTAGTCACAACAACAAGGCTGGTTTTCTCCCTAAGGTTAGTGATTTTTAACCCCAATCACCAAGAGATACAATGGTAAACAACACCAATGAAATAAAGTGATATTCTGACTGCCATGGCATGCTTGTCCTTCCAGGGATTGTTGCAATTGATGAAATCAATGCTGTGATTCTAGATGGTCATCCCAGTGACACCATGACTGCACTCATGAAACCTGAGGCCCAGCTCCCTCCCGTCCTTCCATTCGCTGCTGTTATGTATCAGAATGAACTGTTCAACCTTCAGAAACAGAACTCCTTGGTAAGTGCAGAAGGACTCTGGCGGCATGATATCTCAGAGTGGAGTGTTTTGTTAGAAGAGCAGAATAACCTTGAAAATGAGATGGCGCTCTAAGATCATTTCTCATTATATCAGAATGAGGAGAAACGTCATGGGTCATTCAGGACATTCATAGAATCTACTTGCTCTTCACTTAATGATTCCTCAGAAAGCATAGGCACTGTGTTATCTGGACTCCAATGAGAAGTGGTCCCATGGATGGAGCATAGGACCTGGGGTCATACAGAATTCGGTTCCAATGTTGCCTTAGACCCTTCATAGCTGGGTAATTCAAAGCAATGCATTTAACCCCAATGGCCTAGCCCTTACCATTTTTCTGCCTTGGAACCTCTACTTAGCATTAATTCTAAGAGAGAAGGTAAGGGATTTAAGAAATAGACTGAGATGGAACAGTCAGGAAAGTAGGAGGAAAACCGGGTAAGGGCAATACCATGAAATGTTAAGCCTGTGTTACCTAAATTCTTAACCCCCATTGCCTAGATTTTACCATACTTTTACCTTGGAGTCAATGCACAGTATTGATTTTAAAACAGAAAGAAGGTAAGGGATTAAAAATGTAAAAAGTAGTTGCTGGGGGGGGTTACCAGCAGTCCAGTTCCCCTTGGGGGCAGGACAATTGAGCAAAAATGGAGTGAGAAGAGCCAGAGACCCAGTAGGTTTGCAGTGGCTGATCTGAAGTGCCATCTGCTGATTTTAATTTTTATACCCTCTTTTCTTTATGAGCTCATACAGGTTTTTTTCTTCCCATACATTCAAAATCACATATTAACTTTTGAAACATCATAAGATTGATATTTACTAATTATCTTACTGTGGTTAAACAAAGAAGCAAGCTTGTCAAGAATTATTCATTATGGTCTGGCTTAGTTTGATCTTATTATTTTCAGCTATGCATAAGGTACAAGTACATCAGTTCCTAGCTAAGCATAATATTTAATTTTCTTTTGACTAATTAAATCATGTATATATTTACATTATATTCTTCATTTTCATCATAGATCAAGGAAATGGTTATGGTAGTTGATTACATCTAATAAGATACAATAATATCAGTCTGGTCCAGTGTTTTGTTCCCATGGTGTTTTTTCTGTTATAGGATCACTAAGAATGCAGTTCTGGTAGGGCAATTCTGTGCTAATTTGTCATTGCCTTAATTTCTATGTGTTTCACTGTTTCTATGGTCTGTAGGAGTTTGGGAACAAACTCAGGCCAGGTATTTTCTTGCTGGGAACTTTAGAAACTTGCATTAACTCACTAACTGCTGGTTTTTTGCTAGGCTGATTCTAGGGGAAATTTCTATACTCTAGGGGGTTATATAGGGGTTTATTTTTGGATAGTGGGTAGTTTATGGCTGTGATTGTTCTTGCCATGAACCTATACTGTTTTTCTGTGTCTCCTTTGAGCTGGATAAGGATATTGATTGCAATAATTTCAATGCAAGTGAATGTCACTGTAAAAAGAATCACATGGGGTAAATTGAGTGTGGAATTTCCATCCTCCTGACAAACTGCCGTGCTGGATTGTCAGAGCTCGTGAGTAGTCGTGCTAACCTCACAGCCTCGATGGCTTCTGGCAAGTAGTATTATAAAACTTAAAGCACTATATCTGAAATAATACCTCTGCTACTTGTCACATTATCCCATGTGGCCCTCATAATCAGCTTGTAAAAATATAAGCTGTTGGTATTATTATGGACTACAATGTTATTCCTTGTTATCCATCCTTGTTCTTGTTATCCACTTTACTTCTATTCATTTTGTCTTCTTGAGTTTTGACTAGAGCACCATTGGCAGAAATGTGTTTAATGAAGGTTTTTTGTTTTTGGTTCTTGTGGGTTTTTTGGTTAAGGATACTTTGCATAATGCTTCAAAAATTCTCTTCATTGACATATATTTGCCTACAGAACTACCTTGTCCATGAGGAGGTGTCCATGACAGTAGAAATGGTGTCAGGTGTTGCTTTGCTTAACCAGGCATTAGAAACTGAGGATCTTGTGTTGACACAGGAGCGTCTCAGAAATCCTTCAGTAGATTTCAATAACCTGCATGAAGACCACCTGGAACGGTAAGGGATCCTTCATTCCTTTCAGCTCTTTGTAAATGGTAGAGGTGAGATTCTGGCATCCTTTCCTTCCAGGGACCTCCACACTCAAGGATGCAGTCCTTCCTGTTAAGCCCCTTTTGAAATGTTTTGTTTTCTGATTTTACATATCATTAAATGCTAAGAATGCACCTTATCAAATACATTTCACATCCTTTAAGTAAAGGTGCTACCTGGGGCCTTCTGTCAATTAGGAGAGGTCATGTAACAGGCTCAGGAAGAAGTCAGCAGAACCTGAATTTGAGTCCTGGTATCGCTTGGGTGAGCCAGACCAAGTTGAGCTCTCAGGGTCTAAGGCAACTCGCTACACTGGGAGATCTGATCACTTTCACCCACCCTGATGGCATCACCATCCGGCTGTCCCATAACTGCTATCAAAGGGGAAGAAGCAGACCTTAAAAAGAACAGGTTTCCTTTTGCTTTTACCCTGGGACACACTGGAACAGGGTCCTAGATATCAGATCCACATCCTCAGCTGCTGTTCCTTTCATTTGGTGCTCCCAGAACCCACTTCTGGACAGCAAAGAAACAAGAGCCATTATGGATGGATAGATGTTCTAAACCAAAGAAAAAGTTTGAGAAACATTCCAGAATGAGGGAGAGAACAACCCAGGATACTTTTCAGTCACATTGTGCAGGCTTTTCATCATTTATGTTGGTGACCAGCAGAGGAGAGATATTGCCTTACTTCTCCCAGTTTTGAAATTTGGTGAAATTCCCCACCTCACCAGTCCTCCCAGCCCCCCAACCCACCAGCCCCCAGGTGAGCATATAGGATGGATGAAGAGAGGATAGATATGTTAGAGGACAGCTAACTCAGCCATCTCTTTAACAGAGAAGGAAACTGAGGCTTAGGTAGGTTTATTGGCTTTGCCTGTGGTCCCATGGGTAGTAAATGGCAGAGTATGGATTTTAAAAAAAACCTTTACCTTATGCATCTTAGGATCCATATTATCCTTTGGTTCTGAGGCAAAAAAGCAGTAAGAGAACGCAGGTGAAGTGACTTGTCCAGGATTAGTCATCTAGGAAGTGTCTCGGGTGATGTTTGAATCCAAGACCGCCCCTTTCTAAGCCTGTCTCTTGATACCCAGCAAGCCATCTAGTTGTCTCTAGTTAGGATTTTAATCCTGCTCTTCTGACTAAATTCTGCAGTCATAATAGGGAAACACACTCTGTGTAGAGAACCAGAGCTATGTGCCTTGGATGGAGATAATCATTTCAGTCTTGAGACCAATTTTGCCCTCATGACCTTTATAATCTAGGAGTGGGATTTGTCACTTACACTTGTGCAGAAAGAATCTGCATTTCACTTGTCCTATCTTGTGCATTTTACATTCACAGCATCTCTTAGATCTATAGGTCATCAATATGCCTAGCAGGGAAATTCAGACCTTCATCAGCTCTCACTTAGAGGATAACAATACATTCTTTTTTTCCTTTTTTCCTTTTTTAAAATTCTTAACATCTGTCGATTCTAAGGCAAAGTAACAACAAGGCCTGGGCAAGTGGGGCTATGATTTACCCAGGGTCTCTGAGCTAGGAAGGGTCTGAAGCCCCTCCTACTCTTTTGTGCTCTCAGGGGAGGATAGCTACAGGAAACCTTCCTTCCCTGAGCCTTCCATTGTCTGCCTGCTCCCACCTGGAAGTCATTTTATGAATACTGTAAATGTTTGTCCTTCCCTGTGTATAACCCCTCATGAGGTGAGGGTTCCTGGTGGTCAGAGACTATTTCGTTTTGTCTTGGTGTCCTCAAGATACTCCATTCCCCAAATGGCTCTTCAGTTACCAGTGTAATCATTTTCTACATGTTTATATAGTGAATCTCACTGAAGGGCTACACAGCATGCTGCCTCCCTTTTCTCATATTGAATTGCTTTCAATATCTAGCTCTCAGAGTGTCTGTCTTATTTAATCAATTTTGTTAGAAGTCAACTGCAAAGGAAAAGTAAAGTTAATTGATGTATGGCGACTTTTGTCTTCCCCAGGTATGCTAGCAGGCTCGTGTCCCTCAAGAGCCAAGCCTCATCTCAAGGACAAGATTACTTGAGCCGGGATGAAATCCAACATCACATTGATAGGGTCAATTTGGAGATTCAAGTAGATGAAAGTAAGTGCAGTCAGTCTGTATTTCAAGAACATTTGAGAATGTAAGTTTTCCGGATAATAGAAGGTTTGACTTACACAATGATTTTCTCAATTTTTAATTCAAGCCGTTTTTTGGGGGGAAATTTTCTAACATTACATTATTTTTGTCTTAGTAAATAGAAACAGAATCAAAACAAGTATTGGTTTAAGACAGAAGAGAGGTAAGGGCTGGGCAAGTAGAGTTTTTCAATGAGTTTGGCAGGGTCACTGGGTTAGGAGAGGATGTGAGGCCAGACCTGAATGCAGGGCTTCTC
>NW_025396418.1:0-3804 GCF_016433145.1 Gracilinanus agilis | reverse complement strand
AGTAGTAGTAGTAGTAGTAGTAGTAGTAGTAGTAGTAGTAGTAGTAGATAGTCAATGAGTACACTCTGACTGTGGTTAGGCAAGGATGGGTTGTGGGAAGAAGGAAGAAGACAGGTGATCAAGGTTTGTTTAACTAATCTGGAAACTATGATATCAAAGCCAAGAGCAGATAGCCTTCTTCTGCATGAAGGTGTGAGTGACATACAAATCACTCCAGAGACAAAGCATTCTTACTCAGATGCTGCAAAGGGTCAAAGCCATACTCACTGTGTTGATATTTGGCCACTTTGAGGGCAGGAATAACAAACATCAAGTCCCCCATCATTTCCTGGTACCGAACTCTAAGTTCTTTAGGATCATTAATGTCTCCTAAATATTCCTCAATCATCAAACGGCCAAGCTCAGGAGGAATACCCTATAGGAGATTGAGGAGGAGACAGAAGAACAACAAAATTCTTACCATCAAGTGTATCTACTACCTCAAGAAGATACTAGACAGAGGCACAATGGATAGAGCACCAGGCATGGAGTCCAGAGGACCTGGGTTGAAATCTGACCCCCAGATACTTCCTAGCTATGTGACCTTGGGCAAGTCACTTAACCCAATTGCATAGCCCTTGCAAGTCGTCTGTCTTGAAATGGATACTCATAGGAGTTAATAATGAGTTTTAAAAAGCTCTAGACAACTACTTGTTGGGGATGGCGTAGACAGACTGTGGGGGGCTTGAGGAAGGGATAGAACTAGATGGTATCAAGGTCCCTTCCAACTTTATGACTATGAAACCAAAGGATGAGGCTCTCTTCACTGGCTCTCTCCTACACTGTTTATTTTTTTTTTGTTGTTGTTGTTTTTTAAACCCTTAACTTCTGTGTATTGGCTCATAGGTGGAAGAGTGGTAAGGGTAGGCAATGGGGGTCAAGTGACTTGCCCAGGGTCACACAGTTGGGAAGTGTCTGAGGCAGGATTTGAACATAGGACCTCCCGTCTCTAGGCCTGACTTTCAATCCACTGAGGTACCCAGATACCCCCTATCTCCTACACTGTTTCAATAGCCTCTAAATTGGTCCTTATGCCTCAGATTTCTCCCCATTCCAATATAACTTCTTCTCATCTAACAAAATGATTTTCTAAGCACAGATCTGACCATTTTACTTTCTCCCCTAATCAGTAAATTCCAGCTGATCTCTATTACCACTAGAATCAAATATAAACTCTTCCATTTGGTATTTAAAGCTTTTAACAACCTGGCCCCATCTGGCTTACTATTCATTTTTACTTTCCTTGGTATTCTACAGTCCAGCTATGCCAAACTTCTTTTTCCTCACTCTTCATATCCCATCTCTCATTTCCATGTCTTTGCATGGTCAAGACTCAGTTCAAATGAGATCTTTTATATAACAGCTTTTATAGTTCCCCCCAAGATAGGGCTTTTGTATATTTTCTATGTTTCTCTGTATGTACACGTGGTCTCCTACGAATGTAGGAATGTATTTCACTGTCCCTGTGCTTAGCCCAGTGCCTGCTATATATTAGGAACTTAGAAAAAAGGTTGATAAACTGATATCTTACCAAGAGTGGACCTAGAACTGTTGACTGGATTTCTCCTTTATCCATGTTTTCTTTAACAATAGAATCGCCCAATTCCTGTGTAGAGAAAAATGGCACACTCTGAACACTCTTTAGAACTTTATGCATTTTTCAAACAAATCTAATCCAAAGAAGTCATTTTACCCTTTAAGAAAGAACTAAAGCCATAGATTTGTTTAGTACTTACTCAATAATGCCCAGGACACACTGAATGATACTCAAGATATTTTCCAAAATGGCCAGCATATGGTAGGTACACAGTAAACAGTGGTCATGGTTTCTGCATCATGACCTGTGACCTTAGATAATGGCAGCTGCTGAAATTATAGTTCATGCTAGAGACAATGTGGGTAGAATTCTATTTATCTAAGAATGTAAATAGACCAAATTCACAGGTATAGGTTTAAGGAGGCAACTGACAAATGGTTGCTAATATCTCTGTTATAGTTAAAATTAATATAGACCAAATGGCCTTCAGACAGGATGAACCAAAGTCTAGAGCAGTGATTCCCAAAGTGGGCGCCACCGCCCCCTTGTGGGTGCTGCAGTGATCCAGGGAGGCAGTGATGACCACAGGTTTTAACTTTTTTTATATTACATTCCATTCTAAATTCAATAAATAGTTTCATATTTTCAAAGTTCAATGTTTCTAATTTACACCTTTATTTACTATATTTTATGAAAAAGGTAGAAACATTAATACATATATCTTTCCTATTGCTATTAAAATTTAAAAAAATTAATTTCCAGGGGGCGCTAAGTAATATTTTTTCTGGAGAGGGGGTGGTAGGCCAAAAAAGTTTGGGAACCACTGGTCTAGAGGAAAGAGTCCTGGCCTTACATCAGGAAGCCCAAGTTCTAGTGCCACTTGTTTGGCTTAAGTGAAATAATTTCCTTTCTGGGAACCTCAGTTCTTTACAAGATAGGGATAACATGCTAGTGGTCCCTGCCTCACAGATGGTACCAGGAAGACCATTTTTTTGGTAAATGATTAATCTTACATCCATATCAGCTGGTATTATTTGCAGTTCCCTTAAGAGATTTCTAGACAATATTTTCAACAAAGGAGAACTAGAACTGGCTTAGGCTTCTTCCCTTCCTATATTTCTGAGATGATTTATACATGAAATCAGTCCTCCATAGAAAAAACAATCAACTTGTAATATAAATAATAACTTCTGATTCTTCCAGAGAAGCCCATTCAATGGAGCTTTTCTGATTTAAGAAAAGGCAGATTTGCAGATCAAAGATAGGAGGGATAGCTAGCATATTGGATCACGGAATCAGGATTCCACCCCCAAAAAAGTAATTGCCTGGCTAGAATACTGAATAGACCCTCACTCATTAGGATCAAATTGAATGAGGATGAACATATAATCTTACACTTGGATTTTTTAAATTGACTTTACAAGTTCAAGATGAGGGAGACATGGGTAAACAGTTTGCTGGAAAAAGATCTAGGGATTTTGTTGAACCACAAACTCATAAGGAGTCAACTGGGTAATATAGAAACTTAAAAAGCAATGGAAGCTTGAACTGTAAGAGAGGCACAGCTTCTATGGATAAGGACTTTGGACCTCGCACTTGCTGAGACTATCTGGAATATTTCATTTAGTTTCGAGCACCATATTTGAGGCAGAAAATAGAGAAACTGGAAACGGAACTCAAGAATTAGTTGAAGGAACTGGCTTAGCTGGTCAAAGGAAAAACTTAGGGTAGGGGGAGATAGGATAGTTGTCTTTAAACCATCTGGTGGGGGCCATGGAAAAGGCATTTAACTTATGCTGTTTACCAAAAGGGCAAAACTAGGAACAACAGGTAGAAGTTTACAAAGAAGCCAACGTAGGTTTGGTGCAATGATACCCTGTTGAACAATGAGAGCTCACTAAAAGTGGAATGAGCTCCCTCAGGAGATAGTAGGTTCTCCTTTCTTGGAGGTCTTCCACTAGAGGCTGGATGTCCATTTGTCCAATGTTACAGAAGGGATTCTCCTTCAATTCTGGATGAAGACTCCATGGCCATCAAGATCCTGTCCAACTATGACAGTCTGTGATTCTTTAGAGAAGCTCAACTGTTGAGATCAGAAAGAAGTTGGTACAAAGTAGAAAATTCCAGAATCTTACGGAAGGAATAATCCAACCATATTCATGGTTATTGACACCTATGATGCAAGGGACACGGTGGAACTCTCCTGCAGCCAACAACTCTTCAGGATG
>NW_025396417.1:0-2393 GCF_016433145.1 Gracilinanus agilis | reverse complement strand
TCTCTGTCACTCTGTCTCCCTCTTTCTGTCTCTCTGTCTCTGTCTGTCTCTCACTCTCTCTCTCTCTCTTTCTCTTTCTCTTTCTCTCTCTCTCTGTCTCTTACTCTGTCTCCGCCTCTCTGTCTCTCTCTCTGTCTCTCTCTCACTGTCTCCCTCTCTCTGTATCTCTCTCTGTCTCACTGTCTCTCTCTATCTCTCTGTCTCTCTCTATGTGTCTGTCTGTCTCTGTCTCTGCATCTCTCTTTCTCTCTCTCTTTCCCTGTCTCACTCTCCCTCCCTCTATCTCTGTCTGTCTCTGTCTCTGTCTCTCTCTCTTTAGAGTATTTTTGACTCCAGACCTATACACTGTGCTATGTAGCTATTCTCCCTAGAAAATGAGGATGTGGTAAAAAGATTAAAAACTCATTCCCCCATGAATCACTCTAATGATCACAAAGGAAACTTGCTGCTGGCAGAGTTCACATGGCATTCTTCAGAGGTGTGAGGGGGTCATGCCAAGGGTGACAGAACACTACTTGGGCATTGGCAGAATCCTCAAGATGGAGAGAATGAGAGAGGGAAGAGAGAGAGGAGAACTAGAAAACCACATGGCAGAAACAAGATACAGGCCAAGATACAGGCCATCACGTCATGCCATATATCAAGATAAACTCAAAATGAATACATGATTTATAACTAAAGGGTGAAATTGTAAAAACTTATATGAAATAAATCAAAGTAAATTGAACAGAACCAAGAAACTATTGTACATAATAACAGTAATAAAGTCTAAAGAACTACTATGAATGACTTAAATATTTTCATCAATTCAAGGTTTCAAGACAACTCTAAGGGATTCAAAAGGAAAAGGTAACACACTGTTAACAGAAGAAAAGGAAACAATCCGAATGTGAATTGAATCATGCCATTTTTTAAATCTTTATTTACTTCATGAATTTTTCTTTAGTTTCATGTTTGTGTCTTCTTTAATAACATGACAAATATGGAAATATGTATTGTATAATAATATATATATCTAACCAATATGGTGCCATCTTGAGGAGAAGGGGGGAGGGATGGAAGGGAGAGAACATGAATTTCAAAATTCAACAAATTTATTAAAACCTGCATTGGTATATAATGTGGAGCAAGTTAATAAAATTTAAAAAAAGAAAAAGTGGTAATACCACAAACATATTAAAAGAGCTTGGAATACTTTGCCTGCCACATCTTTGGATAAGGGAAGAATATATGTCCAAATAAGACATAGAGAACACTAGGAGATGTAAAACAGATGACTTTTGCTATATTGCAACACTTTTAGGCAAAAACTCAATACAATCAACGTGGAAAGTTAAGTAACCAACTGAGAGGAAAATTTTATAAAAATTATTGTGTAGGCTCTTCCGGGTTAAGATGGCGGCAGAGTAAAAAGCATCTCTTAACCTCTCCTGACCAAAACATATAAGACTCCTCAAGGAGACATAAAAAAAACCCAGTCGAACGGAGGGACCCCACAACAGGGTGCAATATGGAAGGTACGTGGAATCGGGACTTTTCCATGCTATAAAGGGGTGAAACACCTCTCACTAAATTGCGGGCTGAGCAACCACCCCACCCCCACCCTTTCCACAAACACCACCTATTGCGCCAAAGCCAGATAAAAAGAAATAGACCAAGTTTGGGGCACCCATTGAGTCATTGGCAGCTCCAGGGCCTGTTCCTGAGAGCAGCAAGATTTAGGACCCCAAAAAGCTAAAGAAAGAGCACGGAATCTGAGCGCGGGCTCAGAGAGCGGGTAGAGGCAGAGAGTGGGTACAGGCAGAGGCACGGGTGGAGGCAGACACAAGCATGCGCTTGAGCATGAATGAAGGCTCTGAAACCCTGAGTGGGGAACCAGTGCAGACGGGTATAAGACTGTGGAAGCAGCGCCCTGAGACTTGTAAAGGAACCTCTAGCAGAGGACCAAGCAAGGGGGTCCACCAGGGGACTTGACCTTGAGAAAAACCAGAACTCAGACCTCAGGACCCAAAGACTGCCGACAGACCCTGAGAGTGAGGATAAAGCTGAGAAGCTGCTGGGATAACAATGGCTAACCAGAATCAGGAAGCTCAGACGAGAAAGATTAACAAGAAAAAGAAATCTTTAACACTCGACAACTTTTACACAGAGAAAATCTAGACAACTGAGCAAATAGAGGGGGAGAACAAACAAGCATCCGGACCCTCCAAAAATAATAATGAAAACAGGTCACAAGCTCTTGAAAAGTTCAAAACTGAGATGACGAGAAAGATGTAAAAGATTTGGTTAGAGAAATGGGAAATATCTCAAAAAGAAATCAGGCAAGAAAATAACAGTTTAAAAGGCAGAATTTTGCAATTGGAAAGTGAGGCTCAGAAATCAAATGAAGTGAT
>NW_025396416.1:0-1482 GCF_016433145.1 Gracilinanus agilis | reverse complement strand
GTAGTCAGGGCAGGCCTTCCTTTTGTCCCTCCCCTGAGTGGGACTCAGGGTTGCAGGGGTCAGAGAAGGTGGGGATGTCCTCTCCCAAGAGCAGGGCCAGCCCCATCCTGGAGAAGATCTCCCCTGCCTTCCCTCCTTCCCTGCCAGCTGCCAGTCTCTGGGGGGGGGGGGGGAAGGGAGGGAAGACCTCAGCCAGCAAAGGGTAACTGCGCTCCCTCTGGCCCCTGCTCCCACCCCCATGGGAGTGGAGGCCCAATAGGCAGGCGCAGCTGGGTGCAGAAGAAGGTCCCATGGCCACAGGAGGTGGCTTTATCTAGGCATGAGCTTGTGGGAAGCTGGCCCCACTCCCACATGCAGAGTGAGGGGAGCTGGGGAGCTGGGTCTCTGAGTCATCTCTGCCTTGGGCTTGCCCCATCTCCTCAGCCATGGCCATGGAGTAGCTCCCTCACTCTGGCAGCCCCCGGGGCAGCTGGGTGCAAGGGCAGGATCCCCATGGCTGCAGGAGTTGGCTTCCCCAGGCTGCAGCCAGCTGGGATCCAGCACTCCCCAAAGCCCCTCTCTCCAATGCTGGGGAGGGGGGATGGCGTAGCACATTGTTGCAGCGTGGGCAGGACCATGTCAGGAGTTGGGACCCGGGCACCAACTCCTGTGGCTCCGGGGAGACACCCCACATGTCCCTAAGGGATTCTAAAAGGTTCACCATCACTGACCTAGAATCACTTCCCAACCCTAGTTTTCATGGAATGCTCATGTTCCTCATGTTGTTCCTTGAGAACAATCTCAATCCCAGCTATATTTTCCCTTAAAGTTCTTCTGTATGAAATCATGGGCATCAATATGTATACTTCATGCTACAATTTTTCAGTGAAAAGGCTTGACTTCCCTTCCTTCCCCTCCCCTCAGCCACGTGGCCAGAACTTTCAGCCAGGGTTCATTCATTTCCCTGCAAAGCAGCTGTATTCACAACTTCATGCCTCCCATGGTTAGTTTATTCTAGTCTAGATTCATCAGTCTGATAAAAGTTTCAGCTCTGCATAATAAGCGCAGTCTTTAAGCTCTGAGATGAGGAATCAAAGAGGAAATGTGTAGCTCCCAGGAGAGCTTTTTCTCCAAGTTGTGTGGGAAGAGTGGCAAACCACTCCACTGTCTTTGCCAACAACATCCCAAATAGAATCGTGAAGAATTAGACACGACAAAGAAGTGAAAGACAAAATGAATGTGGTTTTACAAATATTGAACGACAGTAACAAAATGAATTTTGATTCTGTACGTAATATGTGAATAATGATTCTGTATCTATTAAGCCCATGTTTGGCTTGAGAATCAGTCCCCCATTTAGAGCGATTTTACTTTAAGAACTTAATTCTTTAAAACGTGTTTTCTTTTTGGGAGTAATCAGCGCAATGTATTGTTTTTCAGAGTATCCTTCTGTCTGAAGAGGAAAGAGATGCATATGAGGAGGTTCTCACACAAGTAGAAATA
>NW_025396415.1:0-1482 GCF_016433145.1 Gracilinanus agilis | reverse complement strand
GTAGTCAGGGCAGGCCTTCCTTTTGTCCCTCCCCTGAGTGGGACTCAGGGTTGCAGGGGTCAGAGAAGGTGGGGATGTCCTCTCCCAAGAGCAGGGCCAGCCCCATCCTGGAGAAGATCTCCCCTGCCTTCCCTCCTTCCCTGCCAGCTGCCAGTCTCTGGGGGGGGGGGGGGAAGGGAGGGAAGACCTCAGCCAGCAAAGGGTAACTGCGCTCCCTCTGGCCCCTGCTCCCACCCCCATGGGAGTGGAGGCCCAATAGGCAGGCGCAGCTGGGTGCAGAAGAAGGTCCCATGGCCACAGGAGGTGGCTTTATCTAGGCATGAGCTTGTGGGAAGCTGGCCCCACTCCCACATGCAGAGTGAGGGGAGCTGGGGAGCTGGGTCTCTGAGTCATCTCTGCCTTGGGCTTGCCCCATCTCCTCAGCCATGGCCATGGAGTAGCTCCCTCACTCTGGCAGCCCCCGGGGCAGCTGGGTGCAAGGGCAGGATCCCCATGGCTGCAGGAGTTGGCTTCCCCAGGCTGCAGCCAGCTGGGATCCAGCACTCCCCAAAGCCCCTCTCTCCAATGCTGGGGAGGGGGGATGGCGTAGCACATTGTTGCAGCGTGGGCAGGACCATGTCAGGAGTTGGGACCCGGGCACCAACTCCTGTGGCTCCGGGGAGACACCCCACATGTCCCTAAGGGATTCTAAAAGGTTCACCATCACTGACCTAGAATCACTTCCCAACCCTAGTTTTCATGGAATGCTCATGTTCCTCATGTTGTTCCTTGAGAACAATCTCAATCCCAGCTATATTTTCCCTTAAAGTTCTTCTGTATGAAATCATGGGCATCAATATGTATACTTCATGCTACAATTTTTCAGTGAAAAGGCTTGACTTCCCTTCCTTCCCCTCCCCTCAGCCACGTGGCCAGAACTTTCAGCCAGGGTTCATTCATTTCCCTGCAAAGCAGCTGTATTCACAACTTCATGCCTCCCATGGTTAGTTTATTCTAGTCTAGATTCATCAGTCTGATAAAAGTTTCAGCTCTGCATAATAAGCGCAGTCTTTAAGCTCTGAGATGAGGAATCAAAGAGGAAATGTGTAGCTCCCAGGAGAGCTTTTTCTCCAAGTTGTGTGGGAAGAGTGGCAAACCACTCCACTGTCTTTGCCAACAACATCCCAAATAGAATCGTGAAGAATTAGACACGACAAAGAAGTGAAAGACAAAATGAATGTGGTTTTACAAATATTGAACGACAGTAACAAAATGAATTTTGATTCTGTACGTAATATGTGAATAATGATTCTGTATCTATTAAGCCCATGTTTGGCTTGAGAATCAGTCCCCCATTTAGAGCGATTTTACTTTAAGAACTTAATTCTTTAAAACGTGTTTTCTTTTTGGGAGTAATCAGCGCAATGTATTGTTTTTCAGAGTATCCTTCTGTCTAAAGAGGAAAGAGATGCATATGAGGAGGTTCTCACACAAGTAGAAATA
>NW_025396414.1:0-5211 GCF_016433145.1 Gracilinanus agilis | reverse complement strand
AGTAGTAGTAGTAGTAGTAGTAGTAGTAGTAGTAGTAGTAGTAGTAGCAGCAGCAGCAGCTCTGGTAGTAGAGGTGGTGGTGATGGTGGTAGTGGTTCTAGTTGTAGTAGTAGTAGTAAATGGTCATTGAGTTGACTCTGACTGTCATTAGGCAGGGGGTGGGGTGTAGGAAGAAGGAAGAAGACGGGTGATCAAGGGTGTTTAACTAGACTAGAAGCTATGATATCAAAGCCAAGAGCAGATAGCCTTCTTCTGCATGAAGGTGTGAGTGAGATACAAATCACTCCAGAGACAAAGCATTCTTACTCAGATGCTGCAAAGGGTCAAAGCCATACTCACTGTGTTGATATTTGGCCACCTTGAGGGCAGGAACAGCAAACATCAAGTCCCCCATCATTTCCTGGTACTGAACCCTAAGTTCTGTAGGATCTTCAATGTCTCCTAAATACTCCTCAATCATCAAATGGCCAAGCTCAGGAGGAATACCCTATAGGAGATTGAAGAGGAGATAGAGGAACAGCAAAATTAACTACCTGGCAGTAAGTTGTTTGGGGATCTACACTGGTTAATTATAAGGATTACTTCTTACCATCAAGTTTATCTACTACATTAAGAAGATACTAGACAGGGGCAATTAGTTGGCATAATGGATAGAGCACCAGGCTTAGAGTCCAGAGGACCTGGGTTAAAATCTGGCCCCAGATATTCCTAGCTACATGACCCTGGGCAAGTCACTTAACCCCAATTGCACAGCCCTTGCCAGTCTTCTGTCTTGAAATTGATACTCATAGGAGCTAATAAAGAGCTAAAAAAATTTCTAGACAACTATATGTTGGGGATGGTGTAAACAGAGTATGGATGGCTTGAGGAAGGGATCCCTTCCAACTTTGTGACTATGAAAGCAAAGGAGAAGACTCTCTCCTAGACTGTTTCAATAGCCTCTTAATTGGTCCCTATGGCTCACATTTCTCCCCATTTCAATCTAGCTCCTTCTCATCTAACAAAATGATTTTCCAAGCACAGATCTGACCATTTTACTTTCTCCCCTAATCAGTAAATTCCAGCTGATCTCTATTACCACTAGAATCAAATATAAACTCTTCTATTTAGTATTTAAAGCTTTTAAAAACCTGGCCACATCTGGCTTACTATTCATTTTTACTTTCCTTGGTATACAGTCCAGCTATGCCAAACTTCTTGTTCCTCACTCTTCATATCCTATCTCTCATTTCCATGCCTTTACATGGTCAAGATTCAGTTCAAACAGGATCTTTTATATAACACCTTTCTTGGTTCCCCCCAAGACAGGGCTTTGTTTATGATTTCTATGTTTCTCTGTATGTAGAAGAGGTCTCCCTTCTTCCAATATAAGTTCTTTGAGGGCAGGGACTATTTCACTGTCCCTGTGACTAGCCTGGTGCCTGCTATATAGTAGGCACTTAGAAAAAAGTTTGATAAATTGATATCTTACCAAGAGTGGACCTAGCACTGCTGATTGGATTTGTCCTTTATCCATCTTTTCTTTAATTTCAGAAAGGCCCAATTCCTGTGTAGAGAAAAATGGCACACTGTGAACATTCTTTAGAACTTTATGCATTTTTCAAACAAATCTAATCCAAAGAAGTCATTTTATCCTTTAAGAAAGAACTAAATCAGTGGATTGAGAGTCAGGCCTAGAGATGGGAGGTCTTAGGTTCAAATCTGACCTCAGACACTTCCCAGCTGTGTGACCCTGGGCAAGTCACTTGACCCCCATTGCCCACCCTTACCACTCTTCCACCTAGGAGCCAATACACAAAAGTTAAGGGTTTAAAAAAAAAGAAAGAAAGAACTAAAGCCATAGATTTTTCTTTTTTTATCCTGGGACTCCATTCTAGGAGCATAGGGCCACAACCAGTAGGCAATGGGTTGCTCAGGGTCACCACCCAGCTGGGAAGTGTCTGAGCCCAGATTTGAACCTAGGACCTTTCATCTCTAGGCCTGGCTCTCAATCCACTGAGCTAGCCCAGCTGCCCCTACTTTAGGTTGCAGTTTCTTTAGCAGATGTAGTTTTTACAGGGTGGGGTTGCTAGCCCCATGCCCAACCCTCCTCCTTTTTCATCCGGGCTAGGGACCGTCCTTAGCCCAGGAGTGGTAAGGGTGGGCGATAGGGGTCAAGTGACTTGCCCAAGGTCACACAGCTGGAAGTGTCCAAGGCCGGACTTGAACCTAGGACCTCCAGTCTCTAGGCCTGGCTCTCAATCCACTGAGCCACCCAGCTGCCCCTTTGTTTAGTACTGTTATATTGAATCTCTGGGAGTTTGAAGTTCATTCAATGACTGACAGATAAGTCAGTTGGATAGAATGTTCCCAGAGAGGCATATGAGAGGCAGGAGGGGGCAGTTGAGAACCCTGAGGGAGGTTCTGGGGTCTTTTACCTGTCCTGAGGCTAGAGATCAGTGTGGATCCTGGTCTTGGAGATAGAGAGTTGCAAACACTACTCTGCAAAGCTCTTCCTGTGCTTCTCATACCGTTATCAACCTGTACTTGACCATCACCTTGGTGTCTACTGCCCCTAGATATTAGGAGTTTCATCATCTAGCTATCTAGGCTTCCCGGGGCCCAGGGGGGATCCAGGGAGTGGGCAGAAGACGAAGAAGAGGGTGGAAAGGGTGGATATATCTCAACTGATAAGACTTAAGATCTACAGAAGAAGAAACTGAAGATTTCCCAGCAGTTTACCTACTCTGGTTTAGCCCTGGCCAGGCTGGACCAGAGGGAAGCTAACATTTGATTCTTCATTGCCTGCAGTTGGGAGTTTCATTAGTAGCAATTTAAGTAGGGTCTCCTAATACCTCAATCCTTTACCCTTATCCTTCTTATCATATATATATATAAAGTTTAAAGTACCTTCCTAAATTGGTTTTCAAAGCTTATTTGGGAAGGGAGCCAACGCAGTCAGAATACCAATGTTATCCCAGCTGAAGAGCCCAATTTAATAATATCAATTAACCCCAGGTGGGTCCTGAAGGGATAAAACACTTTGACCTGAAGGATTCTGCCTGGGCAACTGTTATAAAGGAGAAGTGCCATCTTATCCTCTCTGTACATCATTTCCTACTACCTCAATAGATACTAGTGACCTCCTTTGAATATAACAGTACTTACTCAATAATGCCCAGGACACACTGAACGATACTCAAGATGTTTTGCAAGATGGCCAGCATATGGTGGGTAATGCCTGGTACACAGTAAACAGTGGTCATGGTTTCTGCATCATGACCAGTGACCTTAGATAATGGCAGCTGCTGAAATTATAGTTCATGCTAGAGACAATGTGGGTAGAATTCTATTTATCTAATACTGTAAATAGACCAACTTCACAGGCATAGGTTTAAGGAGGCAACCGACAAATGGTTGTTAATATCTATGTTATAGTTAAAATTAAGAGACCAAAATTCCTTCAGACACGATGAACCAAAGTCCAGAGGAAAGAGTCCCAGCCTCACATCAGAAGGCCCAAGTTCTAGTACCAGCTGTATGACTTAAGTTAAATAATTTCCTTTCTGGGAACCTCAGTTCTTTACAAGATAGGGATAATATCCTAGTGGTCACTGCCTCACAGGCAGTACCAGGAAGACCATTTTTTGGTAAAAAATTAAATGTTACATCCATATCAGCTGGTATTATTTGCAGTTCCCTTAAGATAAAGAGATTTCTAGACAATATTTTCAACAAAGGAGAACTAGAACTGGCTTAGGCTTCTTCCCTTCCTATACTTCTGAGATGATTTATACATGAAATCAGTCCTCCATAGAAAAGATAATCAACTTATGATATAAATAATAACTTCTGATTCTTCCAGAGAAGCCCATTCAGTGGAGCTTTTCTGATTTTAGAAAAGGCAGATCTGCAGATGGCACAAAGTTAGGAGGGATAGCTAGCATATTGGATCATGGAATCAGGATCCTAAAAAAGTACTTGCCAGGCTAGGATATTGGATGGACCTCACTCATTAGGATCAGATTGAATGAGGATAAATATATAATCTTACCCTTGGATTTTTAAAATTGACTTTACAAGTTCAAGATGAAGGAGACATGGGTAGATAGCAGTTTGTTCAAAAAAGATCTGGGGATTTTGTTGAACCACAAACTCATAAAGAATCAACTGGGTAATATAGAAACCTGAAAAGCAATGGAAGCTTGAACTATAAGAGAGGGACAACTGGCTCTTGGTGAGACTATCTGGAATATTTCATTCAGTTCTGGGCATCATATTTGAAGCCAAAAATAGAGAAGCTGGAAACGGAACTCAAGAATGACTTGAAGGAACTGGCTTAGCTGGTCAAAGGAAAAACTTAGGGTAGGGGGAGATAGGATAGTTGTCTTTAGCCATCTGGTTGGGGTCACAGAAAAGGCATTTAACTTACGATGTTTGCCAAAATAACAGAACAAGGAACAACAGGTAGAAGTTTGCAAAGAAGCCAATGTAGGTTTGGTGCAATGATTCCCCATTGAACAATGAGAGCTCACTAAAAGTGGAATGAGCTCCCTCAGGAGATAGTAGGTTCTCCTTTCTTGGAGGTCTTCCACTAGAGCAGGGGTTGGCAATGTATGGCTCTCTTTTGAGGGCTAGATATGGCTCTTTCTGCAAGAGCCATAAAGTCAATTTTTTTCAGGCGCTGTTAAAGAAGCCCACACTATGAGCACTGTACGGCGCTCACGAAATTACATTTTAAAAAATGTGGCATTTATGACTCTCACGACCAAAAAGGTTGCTGACCCCTGCACTAGAGGCTGGATGTCCATTTGTCCAATGTTATAGAAGGGATTCTCCTTCAATTCAGGATTAAGACTCCATGGCCATCAAGATCCTGTCCAAGGGGGCAGCTGGGTAGAGAAGTGGATTGAGAGTCAGACCTAGAGATGGGAGATCCTAGGTTCAAATCTGGCCTCAGACACTTCCCAGCTGTGTGACCCTGGGCAAGTCACTTAACCACCATTGCCTAGGCCTTACCACTCTTCCATCTTGGAGCCAATACTGTGTATTGGCAGAAGGTAAGGATTTATTAAAAAAAAAAAAAAAAAAAAAAAAAAAAAAAGATCCTGTCCAACTATGACAGTCTGTGATTCTTTAGAGAAGTTCAACTGTTGAGATCAGAAAGAAATTGGTACAAAGTAGAAAATTCCAGAATCTTACAGCAGGAATAATCCAACCATATTCATGGTT
>NW_025396413.1:0-2789 GCF_016433145.1 Gracilinanus agilis | reverse complement strand
TCTAGTGCCAGCTATGCCACTAAAGCCTTTGGGACTGTTGGAAAAAATCATTTGTTCTTTATGGGCCTCAATTTCTTAATGTGTTAATGAGGATTTTGCAGGAGAATAACCTCTAAGCTCCTCTGTGGGATATTTCAAGGTTTATTTTTTTTTATATTTGCTGCCCCCACCTGTCATTGTTGTTATCATTTGTGCCTTGGTGTCACCTTCTTTGACCTGTCAGCAGTGATTCATCTTAATTTCTTTGAAGTCACACATGTTGTGTCGCATCCTTTTCCTCTTTTTGTCTCATGTTTTTTTAATTTTATTTTATTTTTAAACCCTTACCTTCCGTCTTGGAGTCCAAGGCAGAAGAGTGGTAAGGGCTAGGTAATGGGGTTAAGTGACTTGCCCACAGTCACACAGCTAGGAAGTGTCTGAGGCTAGATTTGAACCTAGGACCTCCTGTCTCTAGGCCTGCCTCTCAAGCCACTGAGCCATCCAGCTGACCCCTGTCTTATGTTTTTTGTCATTGTTTTCTTGGGAGGACTTCAGTGTTAATTGATATTTAAGGCTTGTTGGGCTTTTCATCCTTTGAAATTTCCCAAATTCTCTTGGAATGATATCTGTGACCACCTAGTCAGCTATAGCTGCTCGAAATCTTTTTGTCCCTTTTTGATGGGCAAGAGGCCCGAGACTCCATCTTCATCTTTTCGTCAAGGATCATTCATCTTTAACATGGTCTAGGTATTGTAGACCTGGTTAGGTTAAGTGGTGATTGGCAGCTGTCTGCAAGAGAGGACTAAGGGAATTTGAGCATCCTTCTTTCTTAAACCGTAACATTGAAAATTATGCAGAGACCAATATTGTACTACTTCATTAGTTGTCTCAATTTTGTTCTTTTTCAGTTTGTCAAAAAAAATGCCCATTTTAACCACCACAGGGGTATTTTACCATTTTTTCATTCATAAAAACTTTTGGAAATCTGCCACGAAATTGCTTCTATTGTATACAGACCCTCAGTGTTAGATTTGGCAAGGAATCCAGGGCTGAAATCTCCTCTAATATTTCCCAGCAATAATGACAGGCTCTGATTTAGAGTGGAAAGGGATCTTAATGGTCACGAAAATCCATCTTGGGGTCGAACACATTTAAGTGACTTTGACAAATTGATACCTTCTTTTTCCTGTAAGCTACCTAAATATCCTTGGAGGATCAATCATTTTTAAGACTCCTCTGGATTATTGTTCTGAGCCAAAAGAATCCTGGAATTGAAAAGCAGTTTCTATGTAAATTATCAAATATTAGCCTCAGCAAAACTAGACAGAGCATTAATTTTGTTTTTTTTTTAGGGTAATGCGATTAGATAAATTGTTATTTCACTGCTAAGTATATCTTTTTTTTTTTTTTAAAACCCTTAACTTCTGTATATTGGCTCCTAGGTGGAAGAGTGGTAAGTGTGGGCAATGGGGATCAAGTGACTTGCCCAGGGTCACACAGCTAGGAAGTGTCTGAGGCCAGATTTGAACCTAAGACCTCCTGTTTCTAGGCCTGGTTCTCAATCCACTGAGCTACCCAGCTGCCCCTCTAAGTATATCTTTTATTCATCATCATCAGAATGTTATTTAACAGGAGGATTTAGGAAAGTGTGAGATGTCTTATTATAGTAGTTCTTAAAAACCAAGAGTCAAAAAAGCAATATAGCATATTGTGTATTTACCACTATGTTTAGAATCCGGAATACTTGGATTTTAGTCCAGCCACGGATAATTTTTTATTATGTAATGCTGAACACATAGTTGAACTATTTGTAGACCTCTTCACCAATAACACACATTAAGTGCCACTTAGTGTCTCATTCTATAGAAAAGTCTTGGAGTCAGGAGGTGCTGAGTTCAAAAGGGAACTCAGACATGTCTTAGCTGTGTGACCCTGGTCAAGTCATTTTGCCACAATTGCCTAGCCCTTACTGCTCTTCTGTCTTGGAATTAATACTTAGTTATCAATTCTAAGAGAGAAGGTGAGGGTTGTTTCTTTGTATCCAGACAATAATTTAAGGTAAAACAGAGCAGACTTTTCTCATCATAATTTTTGTCTTATTTGCCATTGTTTCTTAAAACAAATACCTTCTTTTCCTCTCCCAGTTTTAGTGCATGCTGCCGTCATTGCAATTAATGAAGCCATCAAGAAGGGCATCACAGAGGAGACTCTTGTAACTCTGAAGGATCCAAAAGCCGTTTTAACCTCTGTCGATGATAGGCTGGCCGACTATTACCAAAAGGAACTTTGGGAAGCCAAGCAGAAAAAGGAAGAGAAGGTACTTCAATAGATAAAGCGTAAATGTAAAACTTGGGTAACTGTGTTTCCTGGGTGTTGGAAACAGAGTTGTCAGCTGATAAAAAGTGACTACTAGGGAGATATTTGCAGCATTACCTATTAATGAGAAAGAAGGCAGGGCAGGGACAAAAGAATGTGAAGGTTTATAATGAGGTAAGAGACTTTGAATTCCAAGCCCCCAAGTACAGGTGGAATTTGCAGTTTTATTGAAGCTCACAAGAAAAGAAGCAGGAGATGTGTTTGAGATCGAAAGGATAGAGGGAAAGTTTACTTTGAAAGTGATGGAACCGTGATGATGAAGCTATGGCATGTGTGCCAAAGAGGGCACCCAGAGACCTCTCTGGTGGTTGTGGAGGTTGGGGGAGGCAATCCCTTGCAATGATTCTCTTCCCTGCCCCTGAGCACTTACTGCCTGCCCTGAGCAGAGTAGTCAGGGCAGGCCTTCCTTTTGTCCCTCCCCTGAGTGGGACTCA
>NW_025396412.1:0-1457 GCF_016433145.1 Gracilinanus agilis | reverse complement strand
GGTGAAGTGACTTGTCCAGGCTTAGGCAGCTAGGAAGTGTCTGGGGTCATGTTTGAATCCAAGACCTCTTCCCCTCTCTTAGCCTGGCTCTCAATCCACGGAGCCACCAAGTTGTCTCCTGGGTAAGGATTTTAAATTTAATTGAAAAAAATAAAAACAATTTAAAAGTCAGCTCTTCTGACTGCAAATCCCCCAGGCATAATATGGAAACAAACTGTGCAGAAGAGAACCATGGCTTTGTGACTTGGATGGAGATAATCATTTCAGGCATGAGACCATTTTTGCCCTCATGGCCTTTATAGTCTAGGAGAGGGATTTGTGATGTATGTGCACTTGTAGAGAAAGATATACTGTGTTTCAATTTTCCAATCTTGTGAATTCTGCATTCCCAGCATTTCTTAGATCTACAGTCCATCAATATGGCGACCAGGGAAACGAGCCCTTCATCAGCTCTCACTTAGACAAAAGCAATAAATTCTTTTTCCTTTTTTTTAATCCCTCCTCTTCTGTCAGTTCTAGAGCAGAAGAACAACAAGGGCTGGGCAAGTGGGGCTGTGATTTAGGTAGGTTCACGGAGCGAGGAAGGGTCCGCAGCTCCTCCTACCCTTTTGTTTGCCTTGAGGGTAGGACAGCTACATGAGACCTTCCTTCCCTGAGCCTTCCATCTTCAGTATGCCCCCACCTGGAAGTCATTTTATGTATAATCTAAATGTTCACCCATCTCTGTGTAACCCCTCATAAGGTGAGGGTTCCTGGTGGCTAGAGGGCATTTGGTTTTGTCTTGGTGTCCTCAAGACCCTCCAGTCCCCAAAAGGCTCTTGACTTTACCAAGGAAATCATTTTCTACATGCTTATATAGTGAATTTCACTGAAGGGCTACACAGCATGCTGCCTCCCTTTTCTCATATCGCTCTGTTTCCAATATCTAGCTGTGAGAGTGTCTGTCCTGTTTAGTCAGTAGTGTAAGAAGTCAACTGAAAAGGAAAATTACGGTTAATCGATGTCTGGTGACTTTTGTCGACCCCAGGTATGCTAGCAGGCTCGTGTCCCTCAAGAGCCAAGCCTCATCTCAAGGACAAGAACACTTGAGCCGGGATGAAATCCAAAACGAAATTGATGAGGTCAATTTGGAGATTCAAGAAGTAGACGAAAGTAAGTGCAATCAAAGTTTGGTTTTGCAGAATGGTTGAGAATGTTGGTATTCTGGATAATTGAAGGTTTGCCTGTTACCCAGTGGTTTTGACTCGGTGATTCATTGCAGCCCTTTTGGGGGAAGAATTGGTTCTAATATTCATTACATGATTTTCGTCTCAGTCAATGGAAAGAGAAAGAAAGACAAGTATTGTTTCCAAGCGAGAGGAGAGGGAAGGGCTGGGCAAGTGGAGTTTTTCAATGAGTTTGGCAGGGTCCCTGGGTTAGGAGAGGATGTGAGGCCAGACCTGAATGCAGGGCTTCTC
>NW_025396411.1:0-4684 GCF_016433145.1 Gracilinanus agilis | reverse complement strand
TCTAGTGCCAGCTATGCCACTAAAGCCTTTGGGACTGTTGGAAAAAAAATCATTTGTACTTAATCTGTATAATGAGGATCTTGTAGGAGATAACCTCTAAGCTCCTCTGTGGGATATTTCAAGGTTTATTTTTTTTTTTTTTATATTTGCTGCCCCCACCTGTCATCGTTGTTATCATGCCTACCTTGGTGTTGTCACCTTCTTTGACTTGTCAGCTGTAACTCATCTTAAATTCTTTGAAGTCGTATAGGTTATGTGGCATCTTTTCCCGCTTTTTGTTTGATGCTTTTGGCATTGTTTTCTTGGCGGAATTCAGTGTTACTCGATTTTTAAGGCTGGTTGGACTTCTCATGTTTTGAATTTCCCAAGATAGAAATGCAAAAACGCGTGCACACGCGCACACAGAGACACAAAGACACACACACACACACAGACACACACACCCACAGACACAAACCCACACCCACATTGAAAGCAAAATGATCGTCCTTTCTTTTCCTCGAGGCAATAATTTAAGGTTAATCATGACAGACTTTTATCATGACAAAATCCATCTTACTGGCTTTTGTTGCTTAAAAGAAATGCCTGGTATTCCTCTCCCCTGTACAGTGCATGCTGCCGTCATTGCAATTATTGAAGCTGTGAAGAAGGGCATCGCAGAGGAGACTCTTATAACTCTGAAGGATCCAAAAGCCGTTTTAACCTCTGTGGATGATAGGCTGGCCGACAATTACCAAAAGGAACTTTGGGAAGCCAAGCAGAAAAAGGAAGAGGAGGTACTTCAATAGATGATGCGTAAATGTAAAACTCGGGTAACTGTGTTTCCTGGGTGTTGGAAATAGAGTAACAGAGTTGTCAGCTGATAAAAAGTGACTACTAGGGAGATATTTGCAGCATTACCTATTAATGAGAAAGAAGGCAGGGCAGGGACAAAAGAATGTCACGTGGCCAGAAGTTTCAGCCAGGGTTCATACATTTCCCCACAAAGCAGCTGTATTCACAACTTGATGCCTCCCATGGGTCAGTTTTTTCTAGTCTAGATTCATCAGGCTGATAAAAGTTTCAGCTCTGCATAATAAGCACAGTCTTTAAGCTCTGAGATGAGGAATCAAAGAGGAAATGTGTAGCTCCCAGGAGAGCTTTTTCTCCAAGTTGTGTGGGAAGAGTAGCAAAACCCCTCCACTGTCTTTGCCAACAAGCTCCCCAATAGAATCGTGAAGAATTAGACACGACAAAGAAGTGAACGACAAAATGAATGTGGTTTTACAAGTATTGAACGACAGTAACAAAAATGAAATTTGATTCTGTATTATGTGAATGATGATTCTGTATCCATTAAGCCCACCTTTGGCTTGAGAATCCAGCCCCCATTTAGAAAGATTGTAGCTGAAGGACTTTAACTCTTTAAGAGGTGTTTGTTTTTCGGGAGCAATCAGCGCGATGTATTGTTTTTCAGAGTATCCTTCTGTCTGAAGAGGAGGAACTCCTGACCCAAGTAGACATCCAAGGGAGCATCGATAAAGTCAACAGTAAGTGATGCCGTGTTGTGAAGGAAGTGCCTTCTATTTGCTAGGCGCTAGCCTGAAGTAGAGGAAAGGGGAAAACAGATGTCTTCCCAATTGTATTTTTCAATGAAAAATAATAGAGAAAAGGCTCCTCTTGCTAATGAGAGTAGAGGGTTGTCTGACCATTTTTATCCGTTAAGCTTTTCGGGCTCTGTAGAGTTTTTTGGCTCCTCCACTTTTAAAGACCCTCGCTAGTCAATACAATCTCACACCACTTGTACTTGCGAATACGTAGACAGAGACTTTGAATTTTGTTGTGGTTGCTACCAATTTTTTTATTCTGAATCTTTCCGTTGACTCCATGATTCAAGCTTAATTATTGTTTGGGTTTTTTTTTTTCTAAATATGTCCGGGCTTTGAATTTTTCTTGGATTACTCTTTGTTTTACTATTTTGAATCTTTTGACGTCATGATTCAAACTTAAATCATTTTGGGATGGAGAAAGAGCCTACAGATCCTTGCTCCGTTTCATGTCATGGTGTTCTACTGGGAAAGTGAGAGCCGTTCCTGTGCTTGGTTTAGCTCCTGCCTCCCCACCCCAAAAAGTTCAGAGTGTGTAAAAATTGTTTTCTTTCAGCCAGCATGGCTTTAGTCCAAGTGAGTGTGAGACAATTGACAGGCAAGGGGAAGGAGTGCTCGTGCCAGGTTTGCATCCTTCAGTTCTGAACCCTTCTAGATTTATTTGTGCAGCTAAATTGCTGATGGTACCTAAAGAGTGGTGTGACTCTAAGGAACATCAAACTCAGTGAGTTGAAATAAGCATGCTCTAGTTTGGATGTGTCTTCCTGCATTTTTTCCCCCTGTGAATATTCCTTTGGTAAGCTAAAAGGGCATGTGGCAAAAGCTGACCTAGGATTCCTGTTGACAATTAATGAGACCACCTTCCATTTCTCTCAACGCATGGTATGGTCTCGCCACTAAGAAGCTAGGCTGGTTCTCCCTCTGAGCGTAAGAGTAGTGATCTGTAATTCAAATCCCGGAGAGATACAACGGGAAACAACACCAATGACACAAAGTGAGATTCTGACTGCCATGGCATGCTTGTCCTTCCAGGGTTTTCCGCTATCGAAGAAATCAATGCTGTGATTCGAGAAGGTCATCCCAGTGACACCATGACTGCACTCATGAAACCTGAGGCCCAGCTCCCTCCCGTTCTTCCATTCGCTGCCGTTATGTATCAGAATGAGCTGTTCAACCTTCAGAAAGAGAATTCTCTGGTAAGTTCAGTAGGACTCTGGCTTGATGAATGTCTCAGAGTGGAGTATTTGGTTAGCAGGGCAGAATAATCTTGAAAAGGAGGTGTTGCTCTACGATCTTGTTGCATGATCTCAGAATGGGAAGAAACCTGGATCTCCATTCAGGCCATTCATAGAATTTGCTTGCTCTTCGCTTAAAGTAGCGATTCCCTAGAAAGCAAGCATAGGCACTGCGTTGACTGGACCCAATGACAGGCGGTGCCTTGGCGGGAGCATTGGACCGGGCGGGAGGCATGCAGACTTCGGTTCCAGTGTGGCCTCAGACCCTGGGGAGCTGGGTGATCCTGAGCAAGGCCCTTAAGCCCAATGGCCTAGCCCTTACTATTTTTCTGCTTTGGAAGAACTACTTAGCTTGGATTCTGTATGATTAAAATTAATATGCCAAAACTCCAAGTCTTATATTTTATAAGATTTCGTAATAAGCACTTGAAGTAGAGGAAAGTAAAAACCGTGAGTAAAGAGCAGTTTCCCGGAATATGAAAGGTGTCGAAGAGACAGTGAGACAGAGAGAGAGGGAGAGGGAGAGACAGAGAGAGAGAGAGAGAGTGAGAGAGAGAGAGCAGAAAGGTAGGGAAGGAGGTACAGAAACTTTATCTACAAAAAGTAAGGACGTGAGTTGGGGATGAATGAAGAATGCTGGGCAATGTAATTGAAGGGTGCAAAATTCTAATTACACAAGACTGAAAGTAAGGGATTAAAAAGATAGACGGAGGTGGAACAGTTAAGCAAGTAGAAGGAAAACTGGCCATGAAACGTTAAGGCTGTGTGACCTTGCTTAAGTTTCTTAGGCCCCGTTGCCTCGCCCTTACCATTCTTTTACCTTGGAACCCATACACAGTCTTGATTTTCAAAGAGAAGGTAAAGGATGAGCAAAAAAAAAAAAAAAAAAAAAAAAAAAAGCATGTTTCTAAAACTTAAAGCAGTATGTCTGACATAATACCAGTGCTCCGTGTGGCATTATCCGTTGTGGCCCTCATAATCAGCTTGTAGAAAGGTCAGCTCTTGGTATTTTCATGGAGCACACTGTTTTTCATTGTTATCCATCCTTGTTCTTTTCCTTATCCACTGTTGCTCCTATGCGTTTGGTTTTCTCAAGATTTGACCACGGCACCCTTGGCAGAAATGTGATTAATGAAGGTTTTTTGTTTTTGTTTCTCGTGAACTGTTTTTGTTTTTTGTTTTCCTTTTAAATGATACTTTGTGTAGTGCTGGGAAAATTCTCCTCACCAACATATGTCTTCCTACAGCACTACCTTTCCCCCGAGGAGGTGTCCACAACTGTCGAGATGGTGTCAGGTGTTGCTTTGCTTAACCAAGCTTTGGAAACTGAGGACCTTTTGTTGACACAGGAGCGTCTCAGAAATCCTTCAGTAGATTTCCATGACCTGCATGAAGACCACCTGGAACGGTAAGGGATCCTTCATTCCTTTCAGCTCTTTGTAAATGTTAGAGGTGAGATTCTGGCATCGTTTCCTTCCTGGGACCTCCACACTCAAGGATGCAGTCCTTCCTGTTAAGCCCCTTTTGAAATGTTTTGTTTCCTGATCTTACATCTTCCACGTGGTCATGAAGTGCTAAGAATGCTCATGTAGGTTGTCTTTACCGTATTTCCTTTTTCGGAAACGTGGACGTGTTTTCCATTCAACTGTGTGTGATGGAAGGAAAGATGCCACCTCGTCATATGCATGTCACATCCCTTCAAGTCAAGGTGCTAGCGGGGGCCTTCTGTCAATTAGGGTGAGGAGGAGGGTCATGTAACAGGCTCGGGAAGAAGTCAGCAGGACCTGCATTTGAGTCCTGGTGTCGCCTGGGTGAGCCAGACCAAGTTGAGCTCTCAGGGTCTAAGGTAACTCTCCGCACTGG
>NW_025396410.1:0-1040 GCF_016433145.1 Gracilinanus agilis | reverse complement strand
CAAGGGACACGGTGGAACTCTCCTGCAGCCAACAACTCTTCAGGATGTCTGGGCAAGAATTTCCCATCAACTACTCCAGGGATTATCTTGAAAAGCTAAAGA
This sequence comes from Gracilinanus agilis, assembly GCF_016433145.1. Taxonomy (NCBI): domain Eukaryota; kingdom Metazoa; phylum Chordata; class Mammalia; order Didelphimorphia; family Didelphidae; genus Gracilinanus; species Gracilinanus agilis. The sequence continues at coordinate 938 of NW_025396410.1, read as the reverse complement.
AACAGGAAAAATATATAAATATAAATAAATGTAAATGTATTAAATATACATTCAAATTTGCTTTTATAGGTAATAGGAAAAAACGTAAAAAAAAAAAAAATTTAAAGATGAGTGTCCAGCCCCTGCCCAAAGCTGATTCGGCAGCTCTTGTTGATATGGTAAATCCTTCATTTTCAGCTTACATACCTTGGTCATGGCCAGCATTTCCTCCTCAGTTTTGCTTCTAAGACACTGAACCATGGAGGCAGAACTGGATCTCTCACAAGCAGACAAATTGGCAACAAGCTGAAAAGAGGCCCCAGAAAGAGTGAGCAGCCCTCATAACTGAATCTTGAGCCTAAACTTTAATAAAGAAATCCTATCCTATTCAGAAATGAAGTAGGAAGAATCAGTTCTATGAGAGGGGATACAATAATGCAGAGGAAGAGGCCAAGCTGGAATCCGTCTGACTAACCCAGGGAGTGGGTTCAATAATCACAAGCTTTGATTAAGCCTAATATGTAGAAGGCTCAGTACCAGCTGGTGGGGTTGGCAATGGGCAAGGGAAGGTCACAGAGAGGTATAAGACTTAGTCCTTGCCCTCTCAGAGTTTACCTTTTATTCAGAGAGAGAAGATCTAAATATATGTAAGATGTGGCATAAAATGTAGTATAAATAAACCAATGTGGTCTGCTATGTTGAAAGAGCCCTGACTTTGGCTTCAGAGACCTCAGTTCTGGTCCCAGGTCAGTCACCAACTCACTGGGTGACCTTGGGCCAGTCACAGAATGACAGAACCACAGAGATAGAAGGGACCTCACAGAATACTTCACCTAACCTGTACCTGGACACCCCTGAGGAACTCTTCCTGCTGTTTTAGAAGTGTCAGAAAATAAAATTTGGAGCTAAAAGGGACTTTAGACATCTTCTAGTCTAACCCTCTCATTTTAAGGAGGAAG
>NW_025396409.1:0-8395 GCF_016433145.1 Gracilinanus agilis | reverse complement strand
AAGGAAGGAAGGAAGAAAGGAAGGAAGGAAGGAAGGAAGGAAGGAAGGAAGGAAGGAAGAAGAAAAGGAAAGGAAGGAAGGAAAGAGATAAATGGAGATTAATTCATCATATATGCAAATATCTTGATACCTACCTCTATATCGATACACATGCATATATATCTCCTAAGTACATAGTTGTTTAATCTCCCACATTAGAATATAAACTCTTTTGGGACAGAAGATGTACTTAATAAGTGCCTACTATGTGCTAGGCTCTTTATAAATAATTCTCATTTGTCCTCACAAAACCCTGCAATGTAAGGTGGTTACTATTATTATCTCCATTTTACAGTTGAAGAAACTTGAGCAGAGTCTGAAGAACTTACTCAGGGTCATACAGTGGTAAGGCCAAATTTCAACTCAGGTCTTCTTCACTCTCTCTCCTGTGTCACCCAGGGAGGGGAGCAGGAGATCAGGACTTTGATGTACATTAACATATCTAACTTCCACTATTACCATAGGTTGTCTCAACATGATGGATTTGTTGGGTAGGGGTTAAACTTTCTGGCAGTCTCAAAATATATTTGTCTATAGAAAGGAATCATAGGAGAGAAAGTGTTTCCCTTCTACTGGCTGGAAGTTTAATTCCTTTCTAAGAGAACTTGCTTGCTTAATGTGTTTTCTATATTTATTTATTGAGTTATGTAAATTATTTGAACTTATTCCATTTTCTATGAAATATAATTGCTGTTGGGTAGCTATTTGTTACTTCTAATGCTTGAATAGGAGGTTTGGACCCTGTTACCTATCTTTGTGAGAAACTGAGTAAATCTGTATATTTCCTAGAAAAAAAATAGTAATAACTCCAAAAAAAGAATATAATGAACTGAAGAGAAACTCATTTGGAGGTGGAGTCCAGCCTGAAGATTGCCTGGACCCATGTGAGCCCAGTTTTGGTGGGGAAAGAAAGCTGAGTCATGAGTTATAACAGGGATTGGACTGTAAAATACAGATGGGAATTCAACAAGTAAAATGTGGGAGGGAATACATTCCAGACAGAAAGAAAGTAAACAAAATCAAAGAAGCAAAAGAGTTTCAGGAATATTCAAGGGGACAGCAAGTAACACAATTAGGTTGTTAGAAAGAGTTATTTACAAAGTGAAAACAGAGAAAGAGGGAAACTAACTCTATTTCCTAAACAAACTCATAAAAGTTCTCTTCAGGACTGAGTTTATAGTTTTAGTAATAGATAAAGCATCAAATCATAGGCCCATTGAATGTTAGAGCATCAAAGACCTTGGGAATCCAATTGTCTTTTTTTTTTTATTTAATGAAGGAAGAAACTGAGGCCTAGAGGAAGTAAAAGATTTAGTAAAAGTCACATAGTTAGGTAACAACAGAACCACACTAGGATTACTGTTTGCTACAAATGACTCCTTAGGTATGATTTCAGGGCATTAAGATGGTACTCTTGAGTCTTGAGCCTCCTCCAACTTCCTAATTGTTAAAAAAAATCCATATTTAGAAATATACTCCTCTGCTCTCTTTTAAAACTATAAAGACACATGGAAAGGGCTACTTCCCCTTAGGCTAGTATTAGTCATTTATACCTTTGTGTCAATGAGACCCAAGCACCTTTCTTTAAGTGATTAACATCAATAGGCAAGAGAGAAGAGAAAAATAATTCTACTACAGGTTCAAAGGTTGAGAAGAGGAAGTGGCACAGATACCAGAAAGCATAAAGAATAGGAAAGAGCTCAGAGACTATGGTCTGAGATCACACATTGAGAACTGGAAAGGCCTTGTACAACACCTCAGTTTGCTGATGAGGAAACTGTTGTTCAGTCATTCAGTCGCGTCTAATTCTTTTTGACCCCATGGATGCCAGGCCCTTTTATTCTCCACTATCTCTGAAAGTCTATCCAAGTTCACATTCATTGTTTCCATGACACTATCTATTCATTTTCTCCTCTGCTGTTTCCTTTTCCTTTTGCCTTCATTCTTTTCCAACATCAAAGTCTTATCCAGTGAGTCCTGTCTTCTCATTTTGTGGCCAATGCATTTAAGCTTTAGCTTCAGTATTTGGTCTTCTGGTGTATACTCTGAATTAATTTTTTAAAGTGTTATTGATTTGTTCTCATGGAGGAAATTGAGACTCAGAGATTAAATGACTTGTCCAAGGACACACAGGTGATAAGTAGCAAAACCAGCATTCAAATCTAAATCCTCTGACTTCCACCTCAATGCTGTTTCTGAACAGAATTAATTGTTTTTGCTGAGAATGGACTTTTTAGTTCTCTCAAGCATGTCCAATATTGGATTTTCAATCTAATATTATGGAATCAAGAAGTTTTCCCTGGATGAGAAATGTCAGCCAATCACTGCTAGAGGACAATGGCCTCCTGCAGAAGGTAGGAACTGAACTGAGTCTTAAAGGAAGTCAGAAAAACTGAATGACTGAAGTGAGAAAAGTCTTCTAGTCAAGGGAAGCAGCTACTACAAAGGCAGCGTCAAGTCACAGAGTGTTATGAGGAAGAGCAAGGAGACCAATGTAATTAGATTTTAAAGAATATAAAGGAGAGTTGTGTGAAAAGCCTGGAAAAGTATGAAGGGGCAAGGCTGCCATGAGCTTTACTGCTCAATCAGATTTCATATTGGATCCTGCACATAAAAGGAACATTGGAATTTGTTCAGTAGCAAGCAGGGAGGGTGACATGATCAGACCTGCTTCACTTGGGAAGATGAGTGGAGGATAGATCGAAGCGGGGAGAGACTTGAAACAAGGCGATCAATTAGAAAACTGTTGCAATAATCAAGGCAAGAGGTGATGAGTAATGACTGTCATAACAAATGATCCAAATGGAACTATACTCATGACGTCAAAGATAGTTTAAGGAAGCAAAGATAGATCAACTAATAGAGAAACACAGGAGGGGACAGGAAAAATAGTCACAGAATGAAAGAAAGCTCATCATATGTTCTTATTCATTCAATACATATTTACTGAATATAAGAAGTTGGGCAAGTATTACAATATTATCATAAAAGGGAATAGAGAGAAAAAGGGGAGGGGAAAAAAAAAAGAAAGATCAGAAATGTGAAGCTGTTGGACATGGGAGGATCATCAATAGAGAGTGAAAATTAAGAAGAAAATTTATCTAAATGAATAAATGAAAATTCAAGTCAAAGATAAACAGGGGGATTAATTCAAGTAGGGGGATGCACGAGTCTTGAATTAGGACTCAGGAGACCTGGGTTCTAATTCTGACTTGGTTGAACTATGTAACTTTGAGTAAGTCATATTCCCTCTTTGGATGTTGGTCTATTTATCTGTCAAATAAAGGGGTGGAGTTAGATGACCTTTAACCTCCCTTCCATGAGTGTATGGCAGTGTCATTATAGTCATCCTGAAAAAGACCAAAATGCAAAAAAAAAAACGATAAAAGTAAACAAATCCCATCATAATTGGAATTATCCAAATGTTCTTATTTCAAAATACCAATATACTTTGCATTAAGCCAGAGGAACAATTTAGAGCCTCCATAAATAAATCCACAACAATGCAAAACATATCAGCAAATTCATTCACAATGGAAAAAATATTAGATGAAAACTAGACATTGATCAGCATTAGGTAGCTTGTTGGGCAGCCAGTTGAACTGGACTATCCATATGCTCATAGTAGAAAGATCACCTCAGCAAACAGGCTAAACCAGGTTGAGGGTAACCAACAGGCCTCAAATCCATTGGTGAATTAGTGGGGTGTCTACACCAGTAATGTGAAGATTTCCTCCAATGGAAGGGCAATTTGTTGAAGACAACTGACTTATTCACTGTGGAGCTATTAGAGCTTGGTTTAACATTGAAGAAGTCAAGGTCTTCCACTGTCTCCTGAGCCATCACCTGTCATCTGACTTTTGTCTTACCACTTGACTTCGATGACTCTGAAAGAGGGAGGTCCATAATTTTATGCCACTCTGCCTCCTTTAAAGGAACTTATGGGCAAGTCAAAAGATAACCTAGTGATACCATTTTGGTCCCCCTCCAGTAGAAAGGACAACAACCAGCCAACAAATCAAGGTTTTACATAGGAACACTTGGTTCAAAATTTAGTTTTATTACTTACTAGTTCTGTAATTTTGGACAAATAGTTTCATCTCTCTAGCCTGATTTTACTCATTTGTAAAATGGGGTGGGATAGAGTTGGAGGGCTGGATACCTCAAGTTCCTTCTAGTTTTAAATGCTATAAATATATGGGTAAGTATATACATTTTATATCTATCTATCTATCTATCTATCTATCTATCTATCTATCTATCTATATTAGGAGTGGCAGACCTCTTATTCTTCAGTAGGGGGAACTCCTTGGTATGGAAATTCCTCCCTCCAATGACAATTGGCAATTTATCTTATCTTAATCTTAGAGAGCTCCTGGGATACCAAAAAGTTCACCAACTCACTCATGGTCACACAGTAGATGTAAAGAACAGACCTTGAAAATTAACCTTCCTAACTCAAAAGCTAGTCTTTTACCCACTATGCAACAATGTCCTAGTATACTGTATAAATTATATATAAATATACATATATAGACATTATTTAATATTGTCTGTATCTGCAGCTTCATCACTGTGGATATGAATCTTCTGTCCACCATTGTAAATCACATCAATCACAATCCCTAAATGATCACTGAAGTCACTCTCACTTCTGATGTTCTATATTGTATTTGTTAACTATGATATTTTATCAAGGAAAATACATTAGTTAGGTAAAAAGAAATTCATTTCAACACAGATTAAAATAATTTTTTATGTAACTGTTATTTTAGAGTCTAACATTCCTCCCAGAAGCACTATAAAAATATTTGTTTAGACAATTTCAAAACTGAAGATCATTTGATTGATGGATAATTGTTTCTTCCTTCAGTTAAATATGCTCAGCTGTCTGCCAATCCCATAAATGATGGTGGGTGTATGTGCTTTTTTTCCCCTGAAAAAATCTTTTCCTTTGGCTATCTCTGGAATCTCTTTATCTCCATACATTAACACACACATACCCATCCTTCCATCCTTCCTCCCATTACCATTTTATACCTTAGGATGTGTTAAGGGGGTACATAGAAAACACAAATTAAACAGTTGGGTTCATCTATCATATTAGAGAGGCATCAGTACTTGTCACAAGGGGTGCTACAAACCAAAGAAGACCACATTTTAGTAAGGGCAAACATATTTCTGAGTGGCTCAGTGGATTGAGAGCCAGGCCTAGAGACTGGAGGTCCTAGGTTCAAGTCCGGCCTCGGACACTTCCAGCTGTGTGACCTTGGGCAAGTCACTTGACCCCCATTGCCCACCCTTACCACTCCTGGGCCAAGGACGGTCCCTAGCCCTGATGAAAAAGGAGGAGGGTTGGGCGTGGGGCTAGCAACCCCACCCTGTAAAAACTACATCTGCTAAAGAAACTGCAACCTAAAGTAGGGGCAGCTGGGCTAGCTCAGTGGATTGAGAGCCAGGCCTAGAGATGAAAAGGTCCTAGGTTCAAGTCCGGGCTCAGACACTTCCCAGCTGGGTGACCCTGAGCGACTGTGTGTCCTATTGCCTACTGGTTGTGGCCCTATGCTCCTTGAATGGAGTCCCAGGATAAAAAAAAAAAAAAACAAAACATATTTCAGAGGTGCCCTGAGCCCCAAATCATTGTTCTGACAAAACCATAAATCTCTTTCCAGAGTATACAATTGGGTCATCAGTTTCAAAACCAATAAAATAAATAAATAGCATTTATGAGGCACCAGCTGTATATAAGTCACTATAAGATGTAAGTCCTCACCCTACAACAATTAAATTCCTCCTCACCAAGATAAAAATTATACTCATCAAGATTTCTTGGCATACAGTTGTTTGATTCAACCTACTTTAATACTCCCTACACAAGGAAACAAATGCAGATGCAAAACTGGCCCAACTCACCAGAGCTTCTAAGACAGAGTGAGCTAAATAAATACAAAGGAGAGGTGCATGACAAGTGCTAAGAGAACAAGGGCTTAAAACCAGAAAGAACATGAAAAGGCATCCACAGAATGTAAATTCCCTGAGAATAGGAACTGTTTAATGGTTGTCTTTATATCCCCAGCACCTAGCACAATGCCTGGCACATAGCAGGTATATTTCTCAAACACTTCATTCCTTTGGATTTCTCCATCATCCTTCTAGGAAATCTTAGAGCTGCTTGTGGTAAAATTGGTTTAGCACTAGGCCTGGAATCATGAAAACAAGAATTAGTAACTATGTGATCCTGGGCAAGTCATTTAACCTTTGTTTGACTTTCTTCAACTATAAAATAGAGATTTTAAATAGCACCTACCTTGTAGGATTATTGTGAAGAGCAAGTGAGATAATATTTGTAAAGTGCTAAAGTATTGCACTTGATATACAGTAGGTGTTATATAAATGCTCCTTCCTTCCCCTTCATCAACAAGAACTTCAAGATCCTAAAAATACAACACTTTGGATCCTCAGCTTGGTCAGTGTTCTCTCTCTCTGGAGTGCAATAGGGAAGAGCACTTCCCACATCCTCTGTTTAAAAAGGGCTCCCAGACTTGCCACCTCCTCATTTCCTACCCCAATGCATTCCTTTGAACTTCACCATGCCCCTGCACTGGCTAACTTCTCTTCCTCCCACCCAACCCTTTTCAGCATCCCTCTGTATGTTGTCTTCTCCAACCAGACTGTAAGTTTCTTGAAGGTGTAGTATATAAAAAAAATGGTAAATTCTGTGGTAGAGCCTTTCCTTGCTGTAGGAGGTTAGAAGAAAGAGAAATGAGAAAAGGCTCCAAGACTCAAGAAAGGCTTCTTTGGAACAGCTTTGACTGGAGACTGACTTTAAAAAATGACAATCTATCAATAAATATTAAGATCCTACTATGTGCCAGGCACTCTGCAAAGAACTGGAGATACAAAAAGAGGCAAAAGATAGTCTTTGCCCTCAAAGATCAACATGCAAAAAAATATATACAAAGCAAGCTTTGTACAGGATCAATAAGAAGTAATTAACAAAGGGAAGGCACTAGAATTAAGAGGGGGATAGGGAAGGTTCCCTGTTGAAGATGGATTTTAGTTAGGATTTTAAAGAAGCCAGGTCATTGGTCAGATCAGGAAAAAGAGAGCAGTCTAGTCATTGCAGATAGGCTGAGAAAATGCTCAGAGGAAAGGGATGGAATGTCTTATTCTTGGAACAGCAGTACCAGTGTCACTGGCTCAAGGATATGTGAGAAGGAGAGAAACATAAGACTGGAAAGGGTTAGATCTATGAAGGGCTTTGAATGCCAAACTAGAATTTGCATAGAAATAAAGAACTATGTAGCAGGAACTTTGCTAGTCCATGCCACACCTTGAAAAGAGGCAAAAGTAGGAGGAAAAATCAGCAGGTAGGGGAAAATTATTATGTTTTTGTTTCTGAAGTCCACTGACTTTTATCAAGCCTGTCACCTGGTAAATTTTTGCTCTCCAGGTACATGAGGCAGGGATTATTTTCCTGACTGCTCTAATTCATAATGCAATCAGCAATTTAACTCGCTCCCCACTCTGGAAGGGGATGAGTGACCAGAGAGAAGGACTAGATTTGGAAGGTTAATTTGTTCAGACACTTGCCTTTTTGGGGGGGATTGAGGGGTGGGGAAGATAAGTTTTTAAAATCTATTATTATAGAGTAATTGCTCATCAAATTTCTCTTTAAAAGTCAAAGCTATTTTCAAATGATAAAGAACTTCTCAAATGTGTCTAGATAATTATGAGCTTGCCTTGATAGAGCTCCTTGCACCTCAGTAGGTTGCAAAACGTGTTATAATCTTTGCCATTGGAGCACACAGCACAGTGCCAACCACATACATGTCTTATGAGCTGCAAAACTCAAAGACAATATGCATGTGTATTCAAGTCACCTACATACACATATACATATGTTCCACAGGTTCTGAGTCACAGGACTTTTCTACATTTGTATAACCTTACTGCTGTGGGCCACTTTGCTGGAAGGAGCAAAAGCAGCATCCTTATGGATAATTCTCCAAATTTATTTGGAAGGAGCAGGAGGAGAATTATCCATAAGGATGCTGCTGCTGAAAGACAGTCTGCCATTGAGGCAAAGGCCTTGAATTTGATTTCTAGCTTTGTTCCTTGCTCAATGTAGGCTTTTGGTTGTCATATGATATCCCAGGGCCTCAGTTTCCCCATTTGTAAAATGAAGAGTTCAGATAGTCTCTGGGGTTCCTTCCAGCTATAAATCTATGATCCTACAACTGGCAAAAGAAAGAGATAACAATATTTTATTTTATTTTATTTCCTTTCCTTTTCTTCTCTCTCTCTCTCTCTCTCTCTCTCTCTCTCTCTCTCTCTCTCTCTCTCTCTTTCTCTC
>NW_025396408.1:0-1850 GCF_016433145.1 Gracilinanus agilis | reverse complement strand
TCTGAACTCAGGTTTTCCTGACTCCAAGCCCAGCACTCCATCCACTGCACCTCCTAGTTGACCTGTGAATAAATATTTAAATAGCACCAAGTGCTTTACAAATATTATCTCATTAGATCCTCACACAACCATGTGGCAGAAGTTCTGTTACTATCCTCATCTACAACTGAGGTAAGATTGATCTCCCTGCTAATAGGTTTCTGAGACTGGATTTGACCTCATTTTCCTTATTCCAGGTCTGATCCTTTCACCACTGGGATAAAGTTGTTGTGAGGATCCAGTCAGATAATGGGTATAAAGGGCTTTATAAAAAGAAAGCACTCTACACCTACAGGAGGCTAGTAATAGATCTAAGTCTGAGTATACACAAAATCCAAACAGAGGTTCTGGTGGGACAACAATGATTTGGAGCATAAATATTCTGCAAAAATATAACTTTAACACCCATCATACTATGGAAGTAATTCTTCATTCCTCAGAGATTGTGGTGCTGGAACATTGGGTATGACCAAGCTGGAAAGATTCAGTTTTGGAAAAACTATGGCCCTGGCAACAGATTCTGTGTGTTGCCTAAGGGCCAATCTAACAAAATATAGTTCTGGACATGCATGTTACCTGAGAACCAGAAGGGCTAAGATGACCAAATTAAATGCTGATAGGAGAAACATGGAGAAATAGGCCTAATATTACATTGCTACAACAGCAGCTGTGAATTGTTTTTTTTCTTAGAAAACAATATGGAAATATATATTAAGAACCACAAGCTGTTCATGCTTATTGACCAAGGGATACCATTACTAGGATTAAGTCCTAAGGGCGTTATCGAGAAGGTAAAAAGCTGTGTGCCTATGAATATAATTACAGAAGCTTTATTTGAAATGGCAAAAAACTAGATATAACACAAATGCAATGACTGAGAGAATTGGCAAAATATATTGTGATATTTGAATGTAATGAATAGTATTACGTTATTAGAAATGAAAAATTTTGGACATATAAAGAAAAGAAGGGAAATATACAAAGAAATGAAAAGAGAATAAGAATGATACATACTATGATTACATTATAAAAATAATAGCCACCAAATAAAGAGAAAAACAATATCACAGTAAAACAAATCCAAAGGGAACTCAAAAACAGAGGATGTGTATATTATCACACATATATAATTTACATTTTTTTAAAACCCTTTCCTTCCATCTTAGAATCAATACTTTTATTGGTTCCAAGGCAGACGAGTTGTAATGCCTAGGCTAATAGGCATAAGGGGCTTGTCCCAGGACCTTCAGTCTCTAGGTCTGGCTCTCGACCCACTGAACCCACTGAGCCACCCACCTGCCCATAATTTACATATTTTAATAAATTGTAAACAATGTGGAGTTTTTGGCATAGCACAAAACTTTTTATGTATTTATTTAAATTTTTTGTTGGTGATGGTGGTTATTAAGTAAATTAAAAACAATAAAAACATTTAAAAATAAAGCATTCTGGTAAGGGTTCTTGAATTTAAATTTGTTTTTTATTTTATGACTTTGATAACTAGATTTCAGTATAATTGAATTTTCTATCCTATATATTTTATACACCTAAAAACGTTATTCTGGGAAGGGATCTATAATTTTGACTGGACTGCCAAAGAGATCAATGATACATACCTACATAACAGTTAAGAATCTCTGATTACATAAATGAGGAGAAGGAGTAGTTTCGGTAGCAACAGTAGCCACAGCAGTAGCAGTAGTAGTTGCAGTTGCAGTTGCAATTGAAGTAGCAGTAGTAGTAGTAGCAGTAGTAGCAGTAGTAACAGTAGTAGTAGTAGTAGTAGTAGTAGTAGTAGTAGTAGTAGTAGT
>NW_025396407.1:0-5093 GCF_016433145.1 Gracilinanus agilis | reverse complement strand
TCTGAACTCAGGTTTTCCTGACTCCAAGCCCAGCACTCCATCCACTGTACCTCCTAGTTGACCTGTGAATAAATATTTAAATAGCACTAAGTGCTTTACAAATATTATCTCATTAGATCCTCACACAACCATGTGGCAGAAGTTCTGTTACTATCCTCATCTACAACTGAGGTAAGATTGATCTCCCTGCTAATAGGTTTCTGAGACTGGATTTGACCTCATTTTCCTTATTCCAGGTCTGATCCTTTCACCACTGGGATAAAGTTGTTGTGAGGATCCAGTCAGATAATGGATATAAAGGGCTTTATAAAAAGAAAGCACTCTACACCTACAGGGGGCTAGTAATAGATCTAAGTCTGAGTATACACAGAATCCAAACAGAGTTTCTGGTGGGACAACAATGATTTGGTGCATAAATATTCTGCAAAAATCTAACTTTAACACCCATCATACTATGGAAATCATTCTGCATTCCTCAGAGATTGTGGTTCTGGAACATTGGGTATGACCAAGCTGGAAAGATTCAGTTTTGGAAAAACTATGGCCCTGGCAACAGATTCTGTGGGCTGCCTAAGGGCCAATCTAACAAAATATAGTTCTGGACATGCATGTTAACTGAGAACCAGAAGGGTAAGACGATCAAATTAAATGCTGATAAGAGAAACAGGCCTAATAATACTTTGCTACAGCAGTCATGAATTATTTTTTTAGAAAACAAGATGGAAATATATATTAAGAACTATTGAGCTGTTCCTGCTTATTGACCAAGGGATCTCATTACTAAGATTAAGTTGTAAGGGCATTATGGAGAAGGTAAAAAACTGTGCATGTATGAAAATATTTACGGAAGCTTTGTTTGAAATGACAAAAAACTAAATATAACACAAATGCAATGATTGAGAGAAATGGCAAAATAGATTGTGATATTTGAATGTAATGGATAGTATTATGTTGTTAGAAATGACAAATTTGGAAATATAAAGAAAAGAAGGGAAATATACAAAGAAATGAAAAGAGAATAATAATAATATATACTATGATTACATTATGAAAATAACAGCCACCAAATAAAGAGAAAAACGATATCACAGTAAAACAAATCCAAAGGGAACTCAAAAACAGAGGATGTGTATATTACCACACATTTTTAATTTACATTTTTTTAAAACCCTTTCCTTCCATCTTTGATTCAATACATTTATTAGTTCCAAGGCAGAAGAGTGGCAATGGCTAAGTGAAGTTCAGTGACTTGCCCAGGGTCACATAGCTGGAAATTGTCTGAGGTCATATTTGAACCCAGGACCTTCAGTCTCTAGGCCTGGCTCTCAATCCACTGAGCCACCCACCTGCCCCTAATTTACATATTTTAATAAATTGTAAACAATGTAGAGTTTGTGGCATAGCACATTTTTTATGCATTGGATTATTTAAATATTTTAGTCGGTGATGGTGGTTATTAAGTAAATTAAAAACAATAAAAACATAATAAAATAAAGCATTCTAGCAAGGGTTCTTGAATTTAAATTTTCTTCTTATTTCAGCATTTTGATAACTGGATATCAATATAATTGAGTTTTCTACCCTATATTTTATACACTTAAAAATATTATTCTGGGAAGGGGTCTATAATTTTGACTGGACTGCCAAAGGGATTAATGATAAATAGCTACAAAAATGTTAAGAACCTCTGATTTTAGAAATCAGGAAGAGGAGTAGCATCAGTAGCAACAATAGCCACAACAGTAGCAGGACCAGTTGGCAGTTGCAGTAACAGTAACAGTAGTAGTAGTAGTGGTAGCAGCTCTGGTAGTAGAGGTGGTGGTGATGGTGGTAGTGGTTCTAGTTGTAGTAGTAGTAAATGGTCATTGAGTTGACTCTGACTGTCATTAGGCAGGGTGTGGGGTGTAGGAAGAAGGAAGAAGACAGGTGATCAAGGGTGTTTAACTAGACTAGAAGCTATGATATCAAAGCCAAGAGCAGATAGCCTTCTTCTGCATGAATGTGTGAGTGACATGCAAATCACTCAAGAAACAAAGCATTCTTACTCAGATGCTGCAAAGGGTCAAAGCCATACTCACTGTGTTGATATTTGGCCACCTTGAGGGCAAGAATAGCAAACATCAAGTCCCCCATCATTTCCTGGTACTGAACCCTAAGTTCTGTAGGATCTTCAATGTCTCCTAAATATTCTTCAATCATCAAATGGCCAAGCTCAGGAGGAATACCCTATAGGAGATTGAAGAGGAGATAGAGGAACAGCAAAATTAACTACCTGGCAGTAAGTTGTTTGGGGATCTACACTGGTTAATTATAAGGATTACTTCTTACCATCAAGTTTATCTACTACCTCAAGAAGATACTAGACAGGGGCACAACGGATATAGCACCAGGCTTGGAGTCCAAAGGACCTGGGTTGAAATCTGGCCCCAGATACTTCCTAGCTATGTGACCTTGGGCAAGTCACTTAACCCCAATTTCATAACCCTTGGAAGTCATCTGTCTTGAAATTGATACTCATAGGAGCTAATGGTTAAAAAAAAATACTAGGCAATTACTTGTTGGGGATAGTGTAAACAGAGTGTGGGGTGCTTGAGGAAGGGACAGAACTAGATGGTATTGAGGTCCCTTCTAACTTTGTGACTATGAAAGCAAAGGAGAAGGCTCTTTTCACTGGCTCTCTCCTACACTGTTTCAATAGCCTCTTAATTGGTCCTTATGCCTCAGATTTCTCCCCATTCCAATCTAGTTTCTTCTCATCTAACAAAATTATTTTCCAAGTACAGATCTGACCATTTTATTTTCTCCCCTAATCAGTAAATTCCAGCTGATCTCTGTTACCACTAGAATCAAATATAAACTCTTCCATTTGGTATTTGAAGCTTTTAACAACCTGGCCCCATCTGGCTTACTATTCATTCTTACCCTCTTCATACTCTACAGCCCAGATATGCCAAACTTCTTGTTCCTCACTCTTCACGTCCCATCTCTCATTTCCATGCCTTTACATCGTCAAGACAGTTCAAATGGGATTTTTATATAACGCCTTTCTCGGTTCCTCCCTCTCCCCACCCCCAAAACAGGGCTTTGTGTATGATTTCTATGTTTCTCTGTATGTATAAGTGGTCTTTCTTCTTCCAATATAAGTTCTTTGAGGGCTGGGACTATTTCACTGTCCCTGTGCCTAGCCTGGTGCCTGCTACATAGTAGGCACTTAGAAAAAAGCTTGATAAACTGATTTCTTACCAAGAGTGGACCTAGCACTGCTGATTTGATTTCTCCTTTAGTCACCTTTTCTTTAATTTCAGAAAGGCCAAATTCCTGTGTAGAGAAAAATGGCACACTCTGAACATTCTTTAGAACTTTATACATTTTTCAAACAAATCTAATACAAAGAAGTCATTTCAGCCTTTAAGAAAGAGCTAAAGCCATAGATTTGTTTAGTACTTATTCAATAATGCCCAGGACACACTGAATGATACTCAAGATATTTTCCAAAATGGCTAGCATATGATGGGTAATGCCTGGTACACAGTAAACAGTGGTCATGGTTTCTGCATCATGACCTGTGACCTTAGATAATGGCAGCTGCTAAAATTATAGTTTATGCTAGAGACAATGTGGATAGAATTTTATTTATCTAATACTGTAAATAGACCAACTTCACAGGCATAGATTTAAGGAGGCAGCTGACAAATGGTTGTTAATATCTATGTTACAGTTAAAATTAATAGGGACCAAAATTCCTTCAGACACAATGAACTAAAGTCCAGAGGAAAGAGTCCTGGCCTCACATCAGAAGGCCCAAGTTCTAGTGCCAGCTGTATGACTTAAGTTAAATAATTTCCTTTCTGGGAACCTCAGTTCTTTACAAGATAGGGATAATATCCTAGTGGTCACTGCCTCACAGGCAGTACCAGGAAGACCATTTTTTGGTAAACAATTAAATGTTACATCCCTTTCAGCTGGTATTATTTGCAGTTCCCTTAAGATAGAGAGATTTCTAGACAATATTTTCAACAAAGGAGAACTAGAACTGGCTTAGGCTTCTTCCCTTCCTATACTTCTGAGATGATTTATACATGAAATCAGTCCTCCATAGAAAAAATAATCAACTTATGATATAAATAATAACTTCTGATTCTTTCAGAGAAGCCCATTCAGTGGAGCTTTTCTGATTTTAGAAAAGGCAGATCTGCAGATGGCACAAAGTTAGGAAGGATAGCTAACATATTGGATCATGGAATCAGGATCCCAAAAAAGTACTTCCCTGGCTAGGATATTGGATGGACCTCACTCATTAGGATCAAATTGAATGAGGATAAATGTATAATCTTACCCTTGGATTTTTAAAATTGACTTTACAAGTTCAAGATGAAGGAGACATGGGTAGATAGCAGTTTGTTGGAAAAAGATCTGGGGATTTTGTTGAACCACAAACTGGGTAATATAGAAACCTGAAAAGCAATGGAAGCTTGAACTGTAAGAGAGGCACAGCTTCTAGGGATCAGGACTTTGGACCTCGCACTTGCTGAGACTAACTGGAATATTTCATTTAGTTCCAAGCACCATATTTGAGGCAGAAAATAGAGAAACTGGAAATGGAACTCAAGAATTAGTTGAAGGAACTGGCTTAGCTGGTCAAAGGAAAAACTTAGGGTAGGGAGAGATAGGATAGTTGTCTTTAAACCATCTGGTGGGGGCCATGGAAAAGGCATTTAAGTTATGATGTTTACCAAAAGGGCAAAACTAGGAACAACAGGTAGAAGTTTGCAAAGAAGCCAATGTAGGTTTGGTGCAATGATACCCTGTTGAACAATGAGAGCTCACTAAAAGTGGAATGAGCTCCCTCAGAAGATAGTAGGTTCTCCTTTCTTGGAGGTCTTCCACTAGAGGCTGGATGTCCATTTGTCCAATGTTACAGAAGGGATTCTCCTTCAATTCTGGATGAAGACTCCATGGCCGTCAAGATCCTGTCCAATTATGACAGTCTGTGATTCTTTAGAGAAGCTCAACTGTGAGATCAGAAAGAAATTGGTACAAAGTAGGAAATTCCAGAATCTTACAGCAGGAATAATCCAACCATATTCATGGTT
>NW_025396406.1:0-9375 GCF_016433145.1 Gracilinanus agilis | reverse complement strand
ATGACAATGATGGCTAACATTTATATAGCCCTTTAAGATTTGCAAAGAATTTTACATATATTATCTAATTAGATCCTGATAACAATCCCAGGAGGCAAATGCCATTACTATTCCCATTTTACAGTTGAGAAAACTGAGATAAACTGAGGTTAAATGACTTGCCCACTTACACAGGTTACACAACTAGTAGATGTCTGAGGCAGGATTGGAACTTGTGTCCTCTTGTCTCCAAGTTCAGTGCTTTAACTGCTCCTCTCTGGCCCTTCTGGGAAGTCCTTTTGCTGCCAGCACTGAGTTGCCTTTCCTTTTTAAAATTCAGGATCTCTGAAGAGAGCAACCCAACCAGATGCTAATGGTGACTATATACTCTGTCTACCAGCCCCTTAAGTCACTCTTTCTCCTTTCCTAAGCTCTTTAATAGCTGGTTCACAGTCTTTCTCTCCATCTCCACCCTGCCCTTAGACTGGAGGACATATTACTTACACACACACACACATATGTGTATATATATATATATATATATATACACAAACACATATACACATATATACATATATATAATCCTGTTCCCACAAAAATGCAGACTTCTCAGTTTGTCCAAAGTCACATCAATCATAATCTGCATTTTTTTCCACCTCTGTTATACAAGTCATATCAACAATTGCTGACTGGCTCAGTGGATAGAACACTAGGCCTGTAATCAGGAAGACATGAGTTGAAATCCAACCTCAGAAAAGGCAAGCTGTGTGATCCTGTGCATCAACTAACTGCTGTCTGCCTCAGTTTCCTCATCTGTAAAATGAGGCTGATATGAGTGCCTACCCTCCAGAGTATTTGGGAGGATCAAGCACTCTACAAATATTATTATTTATCTCAGTGAACTATGTTCAAGTTACATGTCCTAGAACTTTGAAATTCACCTTTTAGAACATAATCTCATATCTTCCCATTAACTCCCCCACCTCATTTCTCTTAAAACTTCTTCTGGTGACCTTCATTCATGCCAATCTCTGGAGAAAGCTGCCTAGTTCCTGCTTCCCTAGTTCATCACCCTAGTCTAGCTTCGTTTTTCTCCCTTCTCAATCTTTTGCCCACCAATGACTGATACAATTTTAACCGATTTCTCTACCATTGAATCTTTTGTTTTCTTAGGACTTCTGGCCATTTCTTGGGAGACAATGATTATTCCATTGGTTATTGGCTTGGTTTGTGCAGCTTAACCAGTTCACCTAATTTTCCAGTCATATATTTCTTTGGATTGAAGGAGAAAATATTTATGCTTGACTCTACCTTTTAGGCAGAAATCTGACAGAAACAATCTCATTTTATTTAACATTTATCTATTTCTTTTTTTTAACCCTTAACTTCTGTGTATTGGCTCCTAGGTGGAAGAGTGGTAAGGGTGGGAAATGGGGGTCAAGGGACTTGCCCAGGGTCACACAGCTGGGAAGTGTCTGAGGCCAGATTTGAACCTAGGACCTTCTGTCTCTAGGCCTGACTCTCAATCCACAGAGCTATCCAGCTGCCCCAACATTTATCTATTTCTGAGAGAGATGTTGAGACTAACATAGTTCTTCTTTGCCCTCTAACATGTTTCTCTAATCCAAAACAATCAATTTGAGGTAACATTTATAGGAGTCTGGTGCCCCCCAAAATGATAATATGTAAAAATACAATTTGGAGATTAACATACCAAAACTATAAGTTGTCAATGGTAAGTTTCTTGGCTGACTACTTCCTTCAGTGCTTTCCTGGAATTAATAGAGACTCTCTCTCTTTGGATCATTATCCTAAACCTTTCTCATTAGAGAAGTGACTTCTACCCTCAATCACTTCATAGTGTTATGATTAAAATTCTTTGGATACTGTATATTAATTCATAATCATTTGTTTGTAAAAATTAGAAAGAGAGAAAATCACATGATCACCTGGCCTGTTCTAATTAATCTCAATTTGCCATGCTCTTCCTCTGTCAGTCAAAAGTTGCTCTGCTAGCAAGTATCTACAGCTCTAAAAAACATGGAGAACCTCTTCCATTCCTTTATAAGGCTAATGATGTCACTCTTGCATCTATCACATTAAAAAGATGACCTCAGTCCAGGTCACAGTCTAGTCTTCCAAATGCCAGGAGTCATGTGGGAGTTGGGGTCAGCCTCTCCTGGGAGTCAGAAAGCCAAGAGACCTCTGGAGTCCTCCCATTGTATATGTGCATTCCCTTTTATCAATCAAAATGGCTTTTCAAATGCAACAAGGAGGTTCAATTTATATTAAATTCACACAATAGTCCAGACAAAAAGGAGCCTGCCTTTGGAGGGGTCTAGCATCATCTAATAATAAAAATAACAAATAATCAATGTATTGTGCTTTAAGGTTTCCAAAACAATTTAGAGATGCTCTCTCAATCCTGGGGGGTAGGTGCTAATGTGATCTTCCTGTTACAGATGAGAAAACTAAGGTACCAAGAAGCTAAGTGAATTGCCCAGAATCACTCAGCTAGTATGTATCTGAGGCAAGATCTGAACTCAGATCTTCCTGACTCAAAGTCCTAGACCTATCTGTTTTGCCACTTTTGTTCTAAATTTTGGTCACCACCCTTAATCCATTTCCCTAAGATAAAAATAAGAGTGAATATATATAAAGAGCTTACTATGTGCCAAGCACTGTGTAAATTTAATATAAATTGTACCACTTATTCATTTTGAAAACCCATTTTGGTCAGTATCAGCCCTACTCTTTGACTAGTTGCCTATGCGTACTATGAGAGGACACCAGAGCCCTTGTAACTCCCTGGCACCCTGGAAGAGATTTGCCCCTTGTCCCTCATGACTCCTAGGATCTGTAAAACTGGGCTCTGATCCAGACTAAGGTCAAGCCTGTTCAACAAAGAGACTCAGAAGGAGTGACACCAGTAGGAGTTTTAAGAGAGGTGTTGGAGAGTGCAGGAGGCCATCAAAGTTCATGACGTTCACGCAGCCCCGCATGAGTTTTGACAAACCAGCAAAGCAGGTTGTCAGAAGGATGGAAATCTCTCACTCAGTTTCCCCTATGTGACTCTTTTCTCATTGAAACTATTGTAATCAGTATCCTTGTTCAGCCTCAAGGAGACACAGAAAAACAATACAGGTTCATGGTGAGAACAACCACGGTCACAGACTATTCACTATCCCAAAATAAACACTAAATAAACCCCCATAATACAGAAACTTCTCCTAGAAGTCACTTCACAACAAACCAGCATATAGTGAGTTAATATTAAAGATTTTAAATCTCTATCTCAGATTCCCATACACAGGTGCCTGAAAGAAGAGGCCAGAACAGTCTCCAAGTTTCCCCCTCTCCCAGATCCGATTTGCTACAGTAATTTAATATAAAAGAACAATGAATGAAATATGAAGAAATTGTCTCCCATGAAAAGGTCTGTACATTCTCACCACTGTAGCCCAAGAGATACATTAAACACACCTAACACATTGTCTCCAAAGATAAGATGTATGGTGGGAATGGAATTCATGCCAACACTGATGTAATATTGAGAAAAATGATATAAAAATTAAAATATAAAATATAATATAAATAAAATATAAAATATAAAAATTAAAATCAGCAGATGGCACTTCAGATCAGCAAAACTACTGAGTCTCTGGCTCTTCTCACTCCATTTTCACTCAATTGTCCCACCCCCAAGGGGAACTGGGCTGCTGGTAATCCCCTTAGCAGGAGGGAGCAGCTCTCTCTCTTGGGCTGGAGACTCTTCCTGGTGTAGCTACTTTGGGCAAGCAAATGGCCACAAGTGCAGCAAAGTCAGATTAGTTAGGTGCAGCCAGGTCATTATGTGACTCTCTCTCTCTCTCTCAGTGCAACTTTTATTAATAAATAATTATAAGTTAATATACAGTTTCCAGATAATTTAAATCATAACAACATGGCAACCATGAAGGGACAAGGGGTCAGGTTCCACTTCCACCCACTCTCTACACCAGAGCCTTCCCCTCCTCCTCTTATTTTATTCTCATTCTCCACTCAGACTTTAGACTCTTTAGTGGAAATGATGCCTCCCTCAAAGGCATATTTCCTCTGAGGGAAGTTGCTACAAAGGATTGTAGAGGCAGTTTGGTGCTATTGAGAAATCATGTCCCATTCTCCCCCTCAAACCTCAACATGTGGGTAAAGGATGTGCTCAGCTATGATACCAAACCCCTGATTGTTTTCAGGAGGTTCAAGGCCATTTTGGGGGGTTTTAATCCAAGCTGGGGTGATATAATGGATCTAATGCATTCCTTACTCACAGAGGGGTTCCAACAAGGCTCATAATTCTCATGATGCAATCCATAGCTCCCTTCAAGAAAACTCTAGACATTGTGGAAAACACCAGAGAAATAGTCAGAAGAATCATGATTTGTCATGTGAGAGAAGGGAAGGGACCTTGGAGTCTGAGGGTGAGATATATTCCTTTCCAGACCCCTAATTCTAGGAAAGTATTTGCTTTTACCTGGAAAGGTTTCCAGAGAACATAGACAAGGTTACCTCAGGGCTTTGTAGTGAGTTCAACTTTATTTTCTCAAATTTTACAACAGGGACTTGTTATTATCATTTTTATTAGCTCTACTCTAGTTCAGTATTTTAATGATTTGATTTTAGAGTCACCAGATGTAGAGCCATGCCAGGAATGCAGTAGACATCTCCTCTTAGAGTTTCACAGGAGAGGCTACAAAGTTTCTTGGTCAAAGGTTCAGTGGTGATTTCCAAAAGTGGAATATTTAGACTTTATTTTAGCTGCTGGAACTTACTCCATTTTCCCCAAGTGCATTGAAGCTATTCAGCAACTCATAGCCTTCACTTCCTAGTTGTGTGACCCTGGGCAAGTTATTTAATCCTAATGGCCAAGTCCTTGTTACTTTTCTGTCTTAGAATTGTTACTAAGACAAAAGGTAAAAGGTTTTTTTTTTAACTATAATAAGTTAAGGTAAGAATTACTGAATACAGAACAGAGCATTACAAGACAATATAAGAGGAAATTAAGGGACAGCTGTGTGCCTCAGTGGATAGAGAGCCAGACATTCAGGTGATTGGTCCTGGGTTCAGATCTGTACTCAGACACTTGCTAGCTATGTGACCCTGGGCAAGTCACTTAACCACTATTACCTAGCCCTTTCCACTCTTCTGCATTGAAACCAATATATAGTATTGATTCTAAAACAGAAGGTAAGGGTTTTAAGGATGAGAACAAAAAGATTCTATAGGATTGGGGCAGCTGAGTGGCTCAGTGAACAGAAAGCCAGGTCTAAAGATGGGAGGTCCTGGGTTTAAGTGAGCTCAGACACTTTCTAGCTATGTGACCCTAGACAAATTACTTAACCCCAATTTTCTAGCCCTTAGCACTCTTCCACCTTAGAACCAATATTCTAAGATGGAAGGTAAGGGTTAAAAAAATTAAAAAGCAAATTGTGTGGACTCATCTACTATGGAGAGTACTCATCTTTCAAAAGATTAAATTTTAATGCATGATATGGCTCATACGTATTAGCATAAAATGAAGAAATTTTTGAGAGACCAAAATAAAATTTACAAACTCTTTCAGGATGTTCTTTGCCTCATTGTCTTGAGTATTAAAACAAACATTTAATAATACGAAATTAGGAAGTTTACCATTTAAAACCAATTTTTATAATTTTATATTTTGAAATAAATTAAAGCAGTTGGAAGTAAAATCATACCATATTATCACCATTAGACAGTTTTCCAGTTCATGTTAACACTAATTAATTTCTGAAATCAATATTATGTTTTTAAGGAATATACACTTTACAATTAATGATTTTTTCTTTTTGTGAGTAAGAAACCCCCTATTTGCTTTTTTGATTGTTTTATTAGTAGCTATGAGTAGTAGTAGTTTGTTTTAATCAATGTTAGCACAGGTCTCAGTTTTAACCTTAAACTTGCTGTGTCATGCACCCTTAGCAATTATGGTCTTCAACTTGTAGCCTAGCCCTATTAGCTCTAGGCTTTTCTCTCCTGTTGGAGGCTCAGCAGGTCCCTTTCACCCTGATTACCCTAGTAATTCTATATCATCAATTATATCATGAGGCTTAGAAAGTAGGGTTTAGGATCCCCCACTCTCTCCTTGTCTATCAAGTGACCAATGAGAAGTAAGTACTTTCTGACTGCCACAACCAATGAACACTGTTTACACATCCCTTTTCAGCCAGGTATAACTATTGTCTTGGATTATTTTTAAACTGGTATATAAATTGTTATATTCTTTAAGGTATAAAGGAAGGCCTCTTATAAGGCTCTGGGTCTTTGGCACAACCAAAGTCTGGCTTTATTGTAGGACCCGCCCACTCCTAATAAAAATAATTCTTTTGGCTTGTAGACTGAGACTTTGTTTCTCTGATTTGCATTCCTGCAGTTAGAAATTTTGGAATATTTTTAAACATCAAAGAATTTGATTAAGTATATTATCCTATGTCAGTAAAAGGTACTATTGTTTAATTTACATTTTATTGTTTTAATTAGAACCAATGTGATGATTATTGTTAATTGCATCTCAGTAATTTTAGTCTTACCATCACTTTTCACTTTGTAGGTTAAAGACTCTTTGTAACACATATTTAAACTAGTTAATTTTGCAAAATGAAAGCATAAATGAAACCCAAAAATAATGGTCTTAAGAAAATTGAGATTTAAATATTATCATTAGGATCTATAAAATTAGATTTTAAAAGATTGAATATATAAAGGGAACTAATGAAAACAATGTTTTCATGAGTAACAGATTTTAAACTGTATTATAAAGCAGTGATCATCAAAAACAATCTGGTACTGGCTAGGAAATAGAAGGGTGGATCAATGGAATAGACTGGGAGTAAATGATCTTAGCAAACTAGTGTTTGACAAACCCAAAGATCCATGCTTTGGGGACAAGAACTCACTATTTGACAAAAACTTTTGGGAAAATTGGAGAACAGTATGGCAAAAATTAGGTTTAGATCATTATCTTACACTCCATACCAAGATAAGGTAAAAATGAGTATATTATTTGAATATAGTGATATTATAAATAAATTTAGGTGAACATAGAATAGTTTACCTGTTAGATCTATGGTGAAGGGAATAATTTATTTTTTTTTATTTAGAATATTTTCCCATGGTTACACGATTCATATTCTTTCCCTCTCCCCCAAAACCGTCTCCCCTCCCCATAGCTGACATGAAATTCCACTGGGTTTTACTTGTATCGTTGATAAAGACCTATTTCCATATTGTTTATAGTTGCACTATGTATTATTATTGTGAAATATATTGTTGGCCTAGCCAATTATAGTACAGAAATATTTTCTTAGATTTATTTTCTTTTTTATAAAAGAAACTATAGAAGAATAATCTTGAGTTTGGGTTCAAATATACTGTTTTCCATGCTACTCCTTTTTAAGTAAAGAATCACTTGAATTGGGTTCAAATCTGGTCCCAGACACATTCTAGCTGTATGACCCTGGACAAGTCACTTAACCCCAATGGCTTAGCCCTTGTCATTTTTCTATATTAGAACTTGATACTAAGACAGAAAGGGGAAAAAAATCAATTGATTTCATTATCTTGAAGTTTTATTTTCAGGACCAACAATGCATCATGTTATCTCCTTAAAAAAAGGTTGTACAGAAAATGTTGATTAATCAATAAAGCACAAACAGATACCTCCTATTCTAACTGGTCCCTAGAAGAAGCTCAGTGGATTGAAAAGAGTCTTAGATTTGGAGATGGAAGATCTGGCTACTTAGTGTCTGCACCACCTTGGCCAAGACCTTTCCCTTCTCTGGGCCTCAGTGTTCACTCTTTTCAATAATTTCTAATATCCTTTCCATCTCTTAATCAATCATTCACTCAATCAAGAAGCATTAATTTTTCATCTACTAACTGCCAGACTTCATTCTGTGCCCTAAGTATACAAAGACAAAGAATGAAATCATTTCTTTATAATTGTCTGATTGAAGTAGGGATTTTGTCTTTAGTGATCTGGTGGATTGGTTGGTCTCATCAGATTCTCATTGTCCCAGGACTGGAAGGGCTCTTCCAAATGAGATAATCTTTGTAAAAGTGCCTACTTAGCACAGTGCCTGGCACATAGTAGGCACCATACAAATGCCTTTTCCTTCTTTATATTGGTTAAATTCTTCTCCAATAGCAGTAAAGAGTAAGAATCAAAATACTTGACCCAAATGCATTCATTAGGCCTATGGAACTACTCAAAGGAAATGCTTAGGTGTTATCCAAATGCAATGATTGCAAGAATGGTTAGGCTCAGGAATCACAACTCCATCCGGCCTTTTTGGAGCAGTGACTCCTTCATCTTCTGTGGTACAGTCTTGGTCCAGAACTCTAACTTATCCCTCTTCAGGCTCTTTCCCACAGACATCTGCAAATTCAGCTGCATATACTCTTCATTCTGGCCATAAGCAGGCCATTGCAATAAGTCTGCACTATTTGGGTTCCTGGGGGAGAAAAACCAAATGTTTAGAAATGGAAGGTGCCGGTCTAGCAAGCCACCATCAGCTCAGTCTACTACCAGCTGAGGAAGGGCCCCTGAGGTGGGGGTCAGCTGACAGAGGTAGCACCCATAAAGACACTCATTCACCCTCCTAAAGCAGCTTGGTCTTCATATTTCATTGTTCTGCCTTTTTAATGCACTTAGGTGGAAGCTCCAAAGATTGAAAGGATTCCCTAAGTAATAAGTAGCTCAATCAGGTTTTGAACTCAGATCAATAGACTCTAAAAGGCAGCTAAAGGGTACCATGAATAGAGTGTCAGGCTAGGAATCAATAAGACTCATCTTTATAAGTTCAAATGTGTCCTCAAATTTTACTATCTATGTGTGACTCTGGGCACGTCACTTCACCCTTTTTGACTCCGTTTCCTAATCTATTAAATGAGATGGAGAAAGAAATGGTAAACCACTCCATTATCTCTGCCAAAAAAGACCCCAAATGGAGTCACAAAGAGTCAGACAACTGAAAAATGACTAACTAGTAACACTGGACTCCAAATCCAATACTGGTTACTACCAACTATACCCCAAGAGGAAAAAGAGGTCCCTGAGACTCAAAGGGGATAGTTTGGGCCAAGAAAGCTAGTGATCTATTTTGTGTTTCTTTCAAGATGCCCATGTATGAGATGAGTTGGCCAGAGCAATGCCTCTTCCTGGGCCATGAACTTGAGGGTTTGGGGTATGCTTATTCACCAGACCTTTTTTTTTCCTCTTGAACAAATTGAAATCAGAAAGCTTCTTTGTCAGTGAGAAATTTTATGCCACTAGGAACAAGCTCTACCTCATAGGGAAATTGTCTGGAAACCAAGAGCTAGGATACTCACCCATGGCGG